>NW_027552351.1:0-162500 GCF_045843805.1 Urocitellus parryii
CTAACCCTAAACCGAACCCTAACCCTAACATTAACCATAACCCTAACCCTAAACCTAACCCTAAATCTAACCTGAGTATGAACCCTAAAACTAACCGGAACCCGAACCCGAAACCTAACCCGAACCCGAACTTGAACCCTAACCCTAAACCTAACCCTAACCCGAACCCGAACCCGAACCCTAACCCTAACACCAACCCTAACTCTAAAACTAACCCTAACCCGAACACTAATTCTAACCCTAACCATAACCTTAACCCTAACCCTAACCCTAACCCTTACCCTAACCCTTACCCTAAACCTAACCCTAACCCGAACCCTAACCCTAACCCTAACCTTAACCCTAAACCTAACCTAACGAGAACCTGAACACGAACCCTAACAAGAACCCTAACCATAAACCTACCCTAACCCTAACATTAACACTAACCCTAATCCTAACCCGAACCCTAACCCTAACCCTAGCCCGAATCCGAAAACGAACAATAACTCTAACCCTAAACCTAATATTAACACTAACCCTAACCCTAACACTAACCCTAACCCGAACCCGAACCCTCACCTAAACCTAACTATAGTCCAAACACGAAACTGAACCCGAACCCTAACCCAAACACTAAACCTTACCCTAACATTAAAAATAACCCTAATCCTAACTCGAACCATAACCCTAACCCTAAACCGAACCCTAACTCTAAGCCAAACCCGAACCCTAACTCTTACCCTAAACCTATTCCTAACCTGAACCCTAACCCTAACACTAATCCTAACCCTAAACCAAACCCTAACCCTAAACCTAACCCTAACCCGAACCCGAACCCTAATCCTAATATGAACCCAAACCCTAACCCAAACCCTAACCCCAACCCTAACTCTAACCCTAACCCGAACTCTAACCCGAACCATAACCCTAACCCAAACTCGAACCCTAACCCTAACACTAATGCTAACCCGAACCCGAACCCGAACCCTAACCCTAACCATAAACCTAACCCTAACATTAACACTAACCGTAATCCTAACTCGAACCCTAAACCTAACCCTAACCCTAACCGGAACCCTAAACCTAACCCTAACCCGAACCCGAACCATAACACTAACCCGAACCTGAACCCTAACCCTAACCCGAACCAGAACCCTAACCGTAACCCTACCCCTCAGCCTAGGCCTAACACTAAACCTAACCTAACGCGAACCCGAACACTAACTCCAACACGAACCGGAACCCTAACCCTAACCGTAACCCTAACCCTAACAAAAACCCTAATCCTAACCCGAATCCGAACCCGAACCCTTACCCTAACCCTAACCCTAATATTAACACTAACCCTAACCCTTACCCTAACCCTAAGCCTAAACCTAACCATAACCTGAACCCGAACCCTAACACTAACCCTAACCAGAACCCTAACCAGAACCCTAACCAGAACCCTAACCCTAACGGTAACCCTAAACCGAATCTGAACCCGAAACCTATCCCTAACCCTATCCCTAATATTAACACTAACCCTAACCCTAATCCTAACCCTAACCCTAACAGGAACATGAACCCTAAATCTAACCCTAATCCTAACCCTAATCCTAAACCGAACGGGAACCTGAGCCCTAACCCTAACCCTATCTAACCCTAACCCTATCCCTAACCCTAACCCTAACCCGAACCAGAACCCTAACCCTAATCATAACCCTAAACCTAACCTAACGGGAACCCGAACACTAACCCTAACAACAACTCTAACCCTAACGCTAACCGTAACCCTAACATTAACACTAACCCTAACCCTAACCCGAACCCTAACCCTAACCCTAATCCTAACAATAACCCGAATCTTAAAATGAACCCAAACCCTAACCCTAACCTAATATTAACACTAACCCTAACCCTAAATTTAACCCTAAGCCTAACCCGAACCCTAACCCGAACCCTAAACCTTACCCTAAAACTAATCCTAACCCGAACCCAATCCCTAACCCTAACCCTAACCTTCACCATAAACCTAAACCTAACCCGAACCCGAACACGAACCCTAACCCTAACCCTAACATTAACACTAACCCCAACCTTAACCCTAACCCTAACCCTAAACCTAACCCTAACCCGAACCCGAACCCTAACCCTTTCCCGAACCCGAACCGTAACCCTAACCCTAACCCTACCACTAAACCTAACCCTACCCCGAAACCTAACCCTAACACTAACCCTAACATTAACTCTAACCCTATCCCGAACCCTAACCTTAAACCGAACCCTAAGCCTAACATGTACCAGAACCCTAACCTGAACCGTAACCCTAACTCTAAAATTAACACTAACCCTAATCCTAACCCTAACCCTAACCCTACACCTAACCCTAACCTGAACCCAAACCCTAACCCAAACCGAACCCTAACCCTAACCGTAACATTAACACTAACCCTAATCAAACCCGAACACTAACCCTAACCCTAACCCTAACCCTAACATTAACACTAACTCTAACCCTAACCCTAACCCTAAACGTAACCCTAACCCTAACTTTCAAACTAACCCTAACCCTAACCCGAACACTAACCCTAACCCGAACCCTAACCCTACACCTAACCCTAACCATAACATTAACACTTACCCTAATCCTAACCTGAACCTTAACCCTAATCCTACCCTAATCCGAACCCGAACCCGAACCCGAAACCTAACCCTAACCCTAACCCGAATCCGAACCCGAACCCTAACCGTAACCCTAGCCTAAAATTAACACTAACACTAACCCTAACCCTAACCATAACCCTAAACCTAACCCTAACCCGAAACCAAACTCTAACCCTAACCCGAACCCGAAACCTAACCCTAACCTTAAACCTATCCCTAACATTAACACTAACCCTAAACCTAACCCTAACCTTAACCCTAACCCTAAACCTAATCTTAACCCTAACCCTAAACCTAACCCTAACCTGAACCTGAACCCTAACCCTAACCTTAACCCTAACCCTAACCATAACCATAAACCTAACCCTAAACCTAACCCTAATCCTAACCCTAACCCTAAATCGAACACGAAACCTAACCCTAACCCTAACCCGAACCCTAACCCTAAACCTAAACCTAACCCGAACCCTTACCCTAACCACAACCCTAAACCGAACCCGAACCCGAACCCTAACAATAACTTAACACTAACCGGAACCCTAACCCGAAACCTTACCCTAACCCTAACCATAACCCGAAAACTAACCCTAACCCTAACCCTAACATTAACACTAACCCTAACACCAAACCTAACCCTAAACCTAACCTGAACACTAACCCTAATCCTAACCCTAACCCTAACCCTAACCCTAACCCTAACATTAACACTAACCGTAATCCTAACCTGAACACCAACCATAACCCTAACCTTAACCCTAACACTAACCCTAAACATAACCCTAAACAGAACCGGAAACCTAACCCTAACCCTAAACCTAATCCTAATCATAACCCTAACCCTAACCCTAAACTCTAACCCTAACGCTAACTCAAACCCTAACACTAACCCTAACATTAACCCGAACCCGAACCGTAACCCTAACCCTAACCCTAACCCTAACCCTAACCCTAACCGCAACCCGAACCGTAAGCCTAACCTGAAAAATAAACCTAACACTATCCCTAAACCTAACCGAAAACCGAACCCTAAACCTAACCCCAACCCTAACAGTAACACTAACCCTAATCCTAACCCGAACCCTAACCCTAACTTGAACACTAACACTAACCCTAAACCTAACCCTAACTCGAACCCGAACTGTAACCCTAACCCGAACCCGAACCATAACCCTTACCCTAAACCTAACCCGAACCTGAACCCTAACCCTCACCCTAATCCTAACTTTAAACCTAACCCTAACCCGAACCTGAACACTAACCGTAACCCAAACCCTAACCGTAACCCGAATCCGAACCCGAACCCTAACCTTACCCTAACCCTAACATTAATACTAACTCTAACCCTAACCCTAATCCTAACCCTAACCCTAACACTAACCTTAAACCTAACCCTAAACCGAACCCGAACCCTAACCCTAACCCGATCCCTACCCTAACCCTAACCATAAACCTAACCTTTACCCTAACCCTAATCCTAAACCTAACCCTAACCTTAACACGAACCCTAACCATAACCCTAACCCTAACCCTAACCCTAACCCTAAACCCAACCCGAACCCTAACACTTACCCTAAACCTAACCCTAACCCGAACCCTAACCCTAACCCTAACCCTAACCATAACCCTAAACCTAACCTAACGAGAACCTGAACACTAACCCTAACAAGAACCCTAACCATAACCCTACCCTAACCCTAACATTAACACTAACCCTAATCCTAACCCGAACCCTAACCCTAACCCTAACCCTAGCCCGAATCCGAAAACGAACAATAACTCTAACCCTAAACCTAATATTAACACTAACCCTAACCCTAACACTAACCCTAACCCGAACCCGAACCCGAACCCTCACCTAAACCTAACTATAGTCCAAACACGAAACTGAACCCGAACCCTAACCCAAACACTAAACCTTACCCTAACATTAAAAATAACCCTAATCCTAACTCGAACCATAACCCTAACCCTAAACCGAACCCTAACTCTAAGCCAAACCCGAACCCTAACTCTTACCCTAAACCTATTCCTAACCTGAACCCTAACCCTAACACTAATCCTAACTCTAAACCAAACCCTAACCCTAAACCTAACCCTAACCCGAACCCGAACCCTAATCCTAATACGAACCCAAACCCTAACCCAAACCCTAACCCCAACCCTAACTCTAACCCTAACCCGAACTCTAACCCGAACCATAACCCTAACCCAAACTCGAACCCTAACCCTAACACTAATGCTAACCCGAACCCGAACCCGAACCCTAACCCTAACCATAAACCTAACCCTAACATTAACACTAACCGTAATCCTAACTCGAACCCTAAACCTAACCCTAACCCTAACCGGAACCCTAAACCTAACCCTAACCCGAACCCGAACCATAACACTAACCCGAACCTGAACCCTAACCCTAACCCGAACCAGAACCCTAACCGTAACCCTACCCCTCAGCCTAGGCCTAACACTAAACCTAACCTAACGCGAACCCGAACACTAACTCCAACACGAACCGGAACCCTAACCCTAACCGTAACCCTAACCCTAACAAAAACCCTAATCCTAACCCGAATCCGAACCCGAACCCTTACCCTAACCCTAACCCTAATATTAACACTAACCCTAACCCTTACCCTAACCCTAAGCCTAAACCTAACCATAACCCGAACCCGAACCCTAACACTAACCCTAACCAGAACCCTAACCAGAACCCTAACCCTAACGGTAACCCTAAACCGAATCTGAACCCGAAACCTATCCCTAACCCTATCCCTAATATTAACACTAACCCTAACCCTAATCCTAACCCTAACCCTAACAGGAACATGAACCCTAAATCTAACCCTAATCCTAACCCTAATCCTAAACCGAACGGGAACCTGAGCCCTAACCCTAACCTATCTAACCCTAACCCTATCCCTAACCCTAACCCTAACCCGAACCAGAACCCTAACCCTAATCATAACCCTAAACCTAACCTAACGGGAACCCGAACACTAACCCTAACAACAACTCTAACCCTAACGCTAACCGTAACCCTAACATTAACACTAACCCTAACCCTAACCCGAACCCTAACCCTAACCCTAATCCTAACAATAACCCGAATCTTAAAATGAACCCAAACCCTAACCCTAACCTAATATTAACACTAACCCTAACCCTAAACCTAACCCTAAGCCTAACCCGAACCCTAACCCGAACCCTAAACCTTACCCTAAAACTAATCCTAACCCGAACCCAATCCCTAACCCTAACCCTAACCTTCACCATAAACCTAAACCTAACCCGAACCCGAACACGAACCCTAACCCTAACCCTAACATTAACACTAACCCCAACCTTAACCCTAACCCTAACCCTAAACCTAACCCTAACCCGAACCCGAACCCTAACCCTTTCCCGAACCCGAACCGTAACCCTAACCCTAACCCTACCACTAAACCTAACCCTACCCCGAAACCTAACCCTAACACTAACCCTAACATTAACTCTAACCCTATCCCGAACCCTAACCTTAAACCGAACCCTAAGCCTAACATGTACCAGAACCCTAACCTGAACCGTAACCCTAACTCTAAAATTAACACTAACCCTAATCCTAACCCTAACCCTAACCCTACACCTAACCCTAACCTGAACCCAAACCCTAACCCAAACCGAACCCAAACCCTAACCGTAACATTAACACTAACCCTAATCAAACCCGAACACTAACCCTAACCCTAACCCTAACCCTAACATTAACACTAACTCTAACCCTAACCCTAACCCTAAACGTAACCCTAACCCTAACTTTCAAACTAACCCTAACCCTAACCCGAACACTAACCCTAACCCGAACCCTAACCCTACACCTAACCCTAACCATAACATTAACACTTACCCTAATCCTAACCTGAACCTTAACCCTAATCCTACCCTAATCCGAACCCGAACCCGAACCCTAACCCTAACCCTAACCCGAATCCGAACCCGAACCCTAACCGTAACCCGACCCTAAAATTAACACTAACACTAACCCTAACCCTAACCATAACCCTAAACCTAACCCTAAACCGAAACCAAACTCTAACCCTAACCCGAACCCGAAACCTAACCCTAACCTTAAACCTATCCCTAACATTAACACTAACCCTAAACCTAACCCTAACCTTAACCCTAACCCTAAACCTAACCTTAACCCTAACCCTAAACCTAACCCTAACCTGAACCTGAACCCTAACCCTAACCTTAACCCTAACCCTAACCATAACCATAAACCTAACCCTAAACCTAACCCTAATCCTAACCCTAACCCTAAATCGAACACGAAACCTAACCCTAACCCTAACCCGAACCCTAACCCTAAACCTAAACCTAACCCGAACCCTTACCCTAACCACAACCCTAAACCGAACCCGAACCCGAACCCTAACAATAACTTAACACTAACCCGAACCCTAACCCGAAACCTTACCCTAACCCTAACCATAACCCGAAAACTAACCCTAACCCTAACCCTAACATTAACACTAACCCTAACACCAAACCTAACCCTAAACCTAACCTGAACACTAACCCTAATCCTAACCCTAACCCTAACCCTAACCCTAACATTAACATTAAACGTAATCCTAACCTGAACACCAACCATAACCCTAACCTTAACCCTAACACTAACCCTAAACATAACCCTAACCAGAACCGGAAACCTAACCCTAACCCTAAACCTAATCCTAATCATAAACCTAACCCTAACCGTAAACTCTAACCCTAACGCTAACTCAAACCCTAACATTAACCCTAACATTAACCCGAACCCGAACCGTAACCCTAACCCTAACCCTAACCCTAACCCTAACCCTAACCGCAACCCGAACCGTAAGCCTAACCTGAAAAATAAACCTAACACTATCCCTAAACCTAACCGAAAACCGAACCCTAAACCTAACCCCAACCCTAACAGTAACACTAACCCTAATCCTAACCCGAACCCTAACCCTAACTTGAACACTAACACTAACCCTAAACCTAACCCTAACTCGAACCCGAACTGTAACCCTAACTCGAACCCGAACCATAACCCTTACCCTAAACCTAACCCGAACCTGAACCCTAACCCTCACCCTAATCCTAACTTTAAACCTAACCCTAACCCGAACCTGAACACTAACCGTAACCCAAACCCTAACCGTAACCCGAATCCGAACCCGAACCCTAACCTTACCCTAACCCTAACATTAATACTAACTCTAACCCTAACCCTAATCCTAACCCTAACCCTAACACTAACCTTAAACCTAACCCTAAACCGAACCCGAACCCTAACCCTAACCCGATCCCTACCCTAACCCTAACCATAAACCTAACCTTTACCCTAACAGTAATCCTAAACCTAACCCTAACCTTAACACGAACCCTAACCATAACCCTAAACCTAATCCTATCCCTAACCCTAACCCTAACCCTAACACTAACCTTAACCTGAAACCTAACCCTAAATTAACGCTAACCCTAACACTAACCTAATCCGAAACCGAACCCTAACCTTAAACCTAACCCTATCCCGAACCCGAAACCTAGCCTTAACCCGAAACCCAACCCTAACCCGAACCCTAACCATAACCCTAACACTAACCCTAACAGTATCCCTCACCCTAACCCTAAACCTAACCCTAACCCTAACCTTAACCCTAACCCTAACCAGAACCCTAACCCTAACCCGAACCCGAACCCTAACCCGAACCCTAACCGTAACAATAACATTGACCCTTACCCTAACCCTAACCTTAACCCTAACCCGAACCATAACCCTAAGAATAACCGTAACCCTAACCCTAACACTAACATGAACCCTCACCCTAACCCTAACCCTAACTCGAACCCTAACCTGAACCCTACCCTAACTCTAACCCTAACCCTAACCCTAACAGTAAACCGAACCCTAACCCGACCCCGAACCCGAAACCGCTACCAATCCTGTACCCTAACCCTAACCCGAACTCGAACCCGATCCCTAACCCTAACCCAGCCCTAACCCTAATCCTAACCCTAACCTAACCTGAACCCTAACCCTAACCTGAACACTAACCCTAACAATAAACCTAAATCTAAACCTACCCCGAAGTATAAACCTAACCCTAATCCTAACCCTAACCCTAATTTTAACACTTACCCTAACCCTAACCAGACCCGAACGGGAAACCTAACCCTAACCGGAACCCTAACCCTGAATCGAACATGAATCCTAACCCTAAACCTAACCCTAACCCTAACCCTAACCCTAACACTAACCCTAACCCTAACCCGAACCCGAACACAACCCAAAACGTAACCCTAACCCTAATCCTAAACCTAATGCTAACCTTAACCCGAACCCTAACCCTAACCCTAACCTTAACCATAACCCTAACACGAAACCTAACGCAAAACCGAGCCCCAACCCTAACACTAAAACTAACCCTAACACAAACACGAACCCTACCTCTAATCCTACCCATAATACAAAACCTACACTTAACCATAACCATAACACTAACCCTAACCTGAACCCAAACCCTTACTCTAACCCTAACCCTAACCATAACATTAACACTAACCCTAATCCTAACCCAAACCCTAACCCTAAACCTAACCCTAACCCTATCCGAACCCTAACGCGAACCCGAACCCGAAACCTCACACCAATGCTAACCCTAAAACTAACTTTACCGTAACCCTAACCCTAACCCTAATCTTAAACCCAACCCTATCCCCAACCCTAACCCTAACCCTAACCCAAACCATAACCCGAACACTAACCCTAAAGCTAACTAATATCTGAAGCCTAACGCTAATCCGAACCCTAACACGAACCATAACCCTAACCCTAACCCTTACCCTAAAACTAACCCTATCCCTAATGCTAACCCTAACACGAAGCCGAACATTAACCGTAACCCTAACCCTAACCCTAAACTTAACCCTAACCCTACCCGAACCCTAACCCTAACCCTAACACTAAACCTAACCCTAACCCTATCCCGAACCCTAACCCTAATCCTAACCCTATCCCTAACCCGAACCCTAACACTAACGCGAACAGAACCCTAACCCGAACTCTAACCCTAACCATAAACCTTACTCTAAACCTTACCCTAATCCTAAATCTAACTCTAACCCTAACCCTAACCCTAATCCTAACCCTAACCATAACTCTAACCATAACCCTAATCTTAACCCGAACCCAAACATGAACCCGAAACCTAACCTGAACCCTAAACCTAAACCTAACCCTAACCCTACCACTAACCCTAACACTTATCCTAACACTAAACCTAACCCTAACCCGAACCCTAACCCTAAGCCTAACCCTAACCCTAACCCGAACCCTAACATGAACCCAAACCCTAATGGGAACCCTAACCATAACCCTAACCCTAACCCTAAACCGAACCCGAACCCTAAACCTAAACCAACACCTAAACCTATCCGTAACCCTACCATAATTCAAACCTGAAACCTAACATTAACCCGAACCCTAACCCGAACCCTAACCCAAACCCTAACATGAACCCAAAACCTAACCAGAACCCTAACCCTAAGCCTAACCCTAAACCTAACCCAAACCCTAACCCTAACACGAACCCTAACCCTATAACTAACCCGAACCCTAACCCTAACCCTAACCCTAACTTGAACCGAAACCATAACCCGAATCCTAACCCTAACCCTAACCCTAACCCGAACAGTAATCCTAACCCTAAAACTAACCCGAAACCGAACCCGAACCCTAACCCTAATGCTAACCCTAAAACTAACCTTAACCCTAAACCTAACACTACAACTAACCGTAACCCAAACCCGAACACGAACCCTAAGCCTAACACTAACCCTAACCCTTACCCTAAACCTAACTCTAAAGCGAACCCTAAACCTTACCCTAACCCTAAACCTAAACATAACCCGAACCCTAAACCTAAACCTAACCCTAACCCTAATACTAACCCGAACCCAAACAATAACCCCAACCCTAAATCTAAACCTAACACTTACCGGAACCCTAACCCTAACCCTAACCCTAAGCCTAACCTTACTCTAACCCTAAACCTAACCCTAACGGGAACCCGAACCCTAACCCTAACCCTAACCGTAACCCTATCCGAACCCTAACCCGTATCCCAACATGAAACCTAACACTAATGCTAACCCTAAAACTAACCCTAACCCTAACCCTAAACCGAACCTAAACCTAACTCTAACCTGAACCCTAACCCTAACCCTAACTCTAATCCGAACCATAACCCTAACCTGAACCCTAACCCTAACTCTAATTCTAACCCGAACCAGAACCATAACCCCAAACCTAAACCTAAACCTAACCCTAACCCTAACCCGAACCCTAACTCTAAACCTAACCCTAACCCTAACCCTAAACCGAAACCTTATTTTAACCCTAACCCTAACCCTAATCTGAACCCTAACCCTAACCCCAACCCTAACCGTAACCCTAACCCTAACCCTAACCTAACCAGAACTCGAACCTTAATCCTAACCCTAACCCTAACTCTATCCGAACCCTAACCCGAACACGAAACCGAACCCTAACACTATTGCTAACCCTAAAACGAACCCTAAACCTAACCCTAACACTAACCCTAACCGTTACTCGAACCCTAACTCCAACCCTAACCCTAACCCGAACCCAAATGATAACTCGAACCCTAACACTAACCCTAACTCTAATCTGAACCCTAACTCTAACCCGAAATCTAACCCGAACCCTAACCCTAACCCTAACACGAAGACTAACCCTAACCCTAACCCTATCACAAACCGAAACCCTGACCCAAACACTAACCTAACCCTAACCCTAACCCTAACGCTAAGCCTAACACGAACTCAAACATTAACCCTAACCCTAACCGTAACCCTAACACTAAACCGACCCCTAATCCTAACCCTAACCCCAACCCTAACATTAACACTAACCCTAATCCTAACCCGAACCCAAACCCGAACCTGAACACTAACCCTAACACTAAACCTAACCCTAACCCACGAACATTAACCCTAACCCGAATCCAAACCCTAACCCTAACCTGAACCCGAAACCTAATCCTAACACTAACCCAAACCCTAACCCTAATACAAACCCTAAACAGAACTCGAACCCTAACCCTAACCCGAAACCTACCCCTAACCCTAACCCTAACACTAACCCTAACTATAACCCTAACCCTAACCTAAACCCTACCACTAACCTTAACCCAAACCCTAACATTGACACTAACCGAAATCCTAACCCGAACCCTAACCCTAACCATAACCCTAACACTAACACTAACCCTAAACCTAACCCTAACCCGAACCCAAACCCTAACCCTATCCCAAACCCTAACACTAAACCGAACACGGATCCTAACCCTAACAATAAACCTAATCCTAAGCCAAACCCGAACCCTAACCCAAATCCTAACCCTTACCCTAACCCTAAACATAACCCTAACCCGAACTCTAACCATAACCCTAACCTGAACACTAACCGAAACCCTCAACCTAACCCTAACACGAACACGAACCCTAACCCTAACCCGAACCGGTACCCTAACCCTAACCATAAACCTAACCCTAAGTAGATACCGAACCCTAACCCTAACAGTAACGCTAAACCTTACTCTAACACTAACCCTAACCCGATCCCTAAACCTAACCCTAACCCTAAACCTAACCCTAAACCTAACCCTAAACCTAACCATAAACCTAACCATAAACCTAACCCTAACAGGAACCCGAACCCTAAACCTAACCCAATCCCGAACCGTAACTCTAACTCTGTCCCTAACCCTAACCGAACCCTAACCCTAAACATAAACCTAACCCTAACCCTAAACCTAAACCTAATCCTAATCCTAACCCTAACCTAACCATATCACTAATCCTAACCCTAAACCTAACCCTAACCCGAACCCGAAACCTAACCCTAACACGAAAACTAAACCTTACCCTAACCCTAACGCTAAACCGAACCCTAACCCTAAACGTAACGCTAACCCTAACCCTAAACCTAACCCTAACCCTAACATTAACACTAACCGTAATCCTAACCCGAAACCTGACACTAACCCTAAACCTAACCCTAACCCGAACCCTAACCCTAACCCTAACCCTAACCCTAACCCTAAACGTAACCCTAACCCAAAAAAAAGCACTAACCCTAACCTGAACCCTAACCCTAACCCTAACCCTAACCCTAACCCTAATCCGAACCCGAACCCTACACTAACCCTAACCCTAAAATTAACACTAACCCTAATCCTAACCCTAACCCTAACCTGAACCCAAACCCTAACCCTAACCCGAACCCTAACACTAACGCTAACATTAACACTAACCCTAATCTAACCCGAACACTAACCCTAACCCTAACCCTAACCCTAACATTAACAATAACCCTAACCCTAAACCGAACCCTAACCGTAACCCTAACCCTAAACCTAACCCTAAACAAAATCCGAACACTAACCCTAACCCGAACCCTAGCCCTAACCCTAACTCTAACATTAACACTAACCTTAACCCGAACCCGAACCCAAACCCTAACCCTAACAATAATGCTAACCCTAAACCTAACCCTAACCCTCACCCTAAGAAACCCGAACCTTAACCCTAAACCTAACCCTAAACCTAAGCCTAAACCTAACCTTTCCCTAACCCTAACCCTAACACGAACCCCAATCCGAACCCTAACCGTAACCCTAATCCGAACCCAAACCCGAACCCTAGCCATTACCCTATCCCGAACACGAACCCTAACATTAACCCTAACCCTAATCCTAACCCGAACCCTAAACCTAACCATAACCCTAACCCTAACACTAAACCTAAACCTAACCCTAACCCGAACCCGAACCGTAACCCAAACCCGAACCCTTACCCTAACCCTAAGAAAAACCCTAAACCGAACCTGAACCCGAACCAGAACCCTAACCCGAACCCGAACCCTTACCCTAACACTAACCCTAACCCGAACCTGAACCTGAACCCGAAACCTAACCCTAACCCTAACCCGAACCCTAACCGTAAACCGAACACGAACCCTAACCCTAACCCCAACTGGTACCCTAAACCTAACCATAACCCTAACCCTAACCCGAACTCAAACCTTAACCCTAACTCTAACCGAAACCCTAACCCTAAACCTAACCCCAAAACGAACCCGAACACTAACCCTAACCCGAACCCTGACCCTAATACTAACCCTAACATTATCACTAACCCAAACCCTAAGCCGATCCCAAACCCTAACCCTAACCCTAATGCTAACCCTAAACCTAACCCTAACCCTAACCCGAACAATCCCTAAACTTAACCCTAACCCTAACTCTAATCCTAGCACTAAACCTAACCCTAACCCTAACCATACCCTAACCCGAAACACAACCCGAACCCTAACCCTAACCGTACCCCGAATCCGAACCCTAACCAGAATCCCTAACCCGAACCCTAACACTAACTCTAACCCTAACCCTAACGCGAATCCTAACATGAACCCGAACCCTAACCCAAACACTAAGAGTAACCCTAACCCTAACCCTAACCCTAACATGAACCAGAACCCTAACTCGAACCCTAACCCTAAACCGAACCCTAACCCGAACCCTAATCCTAACCCTAACCGTAATCCTAACCCTAACACTAACATGAACCAGAACACTAACCTGAACCCTAAAACTAACCCTAACCCTAACGCAACCCTAACACTAACCCTAACTATAACCCTAACCCTAACCCTAACCTTAACCCTAACCCTAACCTGAAACCTAACCCTAAACTAACCCTAACCCTACTAACCTAATCCGAACCGAACCCTAACCATCAACCTAACCCTAACCCGAACACGAAACCTAACCCGAAACCTAACCCTAACCCGAAACCGAACCCTAACCCGAACCCTAACCTAAACCTAACCCTAACAGTATCCCTCACCCCAACCCTAAACCTAATCCTAACCCTAACGATAACCTTAACCCCAACCCTACCCAGAACCCTTACCCTAACCCGAACCCGAACCCTAACCCAAACCCTAACCCTAACAATAACATTAACCCTTACCCTAACCCTAACCTTAACCCTAATCTGAACCCTAACCCGAACCATAACCCTAACAATAACCGTAACCCTAACACTAACCCTAACATGAACCACCACCCTAACCCTAACCAGAACCCGAACCCTAACCCGAACCTTAACCCTAACACAAACCCGAACCCGAAACCGAACCCTAACCTGTACCCTAACCCTAACACGAACTCGAACCCGATACCTAAACCTAACCCAGCCCCAACCCTAACCCTAACCCTAACCCGAACCTTAACCGTAACCTGAACCCTAACCCTAACACTAAACCTAAATCTAACCCTATCCCGAACTGTAAACCTAACCCTAAACCTAACCAGAACCCTAACCCTAACAATAACCCTAACCCTAACACTAACCTTAACATTAACCCTTACCTTAACCCTAACACTAACCCGAACCCTAATGCTAATCCGAACTAGAACCCGAACCCTAACCCTAACACCAACCCTAACCCTAACCCTAACACTAACCCTAACCCGAAAACTTTTCCAAATCCGAACCCTAACCTGAACCCTAACCCTAACCCTAACCCTACCCGGAACCCTAACCTAATCCTAACCCTAAACCTAACCCTAACCCTATCCCGCACCCTAAACCTAACCCTAACACTAACCCTAACCCTAACCCGAAACCTAACAATAACCCGAACCTTAACCCTAACCCTAACCCTAAACCTAACCCGAACCCGAACCCTAACCCTAACCCGAACCCGAACCCTAAGCAGAACCCTAAACCTAAATCTAACCCTAATCCGAACCCTAACCCTAACCCTAACCCCAAATTGAACCCAAACCATAACCCCAACCCTAAACCTAACCCTAACCCTAACCTAACACGAATCCTAACCCTATCCCGAACCCGAATCCGAACCCTAACCCTAACCATAAGCCTAAACCTAACCCGAACCCTAACCCGAAACCTAAACCTAACCCTAACACTAACCCGAACCCTAACCCTAAACCTAACCCTAACCCTAACCATAACCCGAACCCTAACCGTGACCGTAATACTAACCCTAATCGAACCCTAACCCTAACCCGAACCCTAACACTAACTCTAATCCTAAACAGAACCCAAACCGTAACCCCAACCCTAACCCTAAGCCTAAACCTAAGCCTAACCCGAAACCTAACCCTAACCCGAACCCTAACCCTAAACCTAAACCGAACCCTAACCCTAAACCGAACCTTATCCTAACCCTAACTTTAAATCTAATCCAAACCCTAACCCTAACCCCAACCCTAACCCTAACACTAACCCTAACCCTAACCTAACGGAACCTGAACCCTAAACGAACCCTAAACCTAACCCTAACCCAAACCCTAACCCGAAACCTAAACCTAACCCTAACCCTAACCCCAACCCGAACCCAAACCCGAACATTAACCCTAACCCTAACTCTAACCCTAACCCTAAACCGAACCCTAACACTAACCCTAACCTTAACCCTAACCCTAACCCTAACCCTAACCCGAACCCTAAAATTAACCCTAACCCGAGCCCAAACCCTAACTCTAACTCTAACCCTAAAAACTAACCCTAACCCTAACCCTAATACTAACCCTAAACCTAACTTTAACCATAAATCAAACCCTTACTCTAACCTAACCCGAATCATAACCCTATCCCGAACCCGAATCCGAACCCTAACCCTAACACTAACCCTAAACCTAACCTGAACCCTAACATGAACCCGAACCCTAACCCGAACCCTAACCCGATCCCGAACCAGAACCTGTACCCTAAACCTAACCCTAACCCTAACCTTAACACTAACCTTAAACCTAATCCTAACCCTAAAACTAACCCCGAACACGAACCCTAAATCTAACCCTAAAACTAAACCTAACCCTAACCCTAACACTAACCTGAAACCGAACCCTAACCCTAACCCTAACCCTAACCCTAACATTAACATTAATTCTAATCCTAACCCTAACCCCGAACCCAAACCTCAACCCTAACTCTAACCCTAAAACTACCCCTAACCCTAAACCTAAAGCTAAACCTAACCCTAAACATAACCGTAACCCTAAAACTAATCCGAACACGAACCCGAAACCTAAACCTAACCCTAACCCTAACCTTAAACCTAACCCTAACTCTAATCCTAACCCTAACACTAAACCCGAAAACGAACCCTAAATCTAACCCTAAACCTAAACCTAACCCTAACCCTAACACTAACCCGAACCAGAACCCTAAACCTAAACCTAACCCTAACATTAACTCTAAAGGTAATCCTAACCCTAAACCTAACCCGAACCTGAACCCGAACCTGAACCCTAACCCTAACACTAACCCTAAAACTTACCCAACCCTAGCCCTAACAATAACCCTAACCCTAACTCTAACCCTAACCCTAACCCTTACCGGAACCCTAACGCTTACCCTAACCCTAACCCTAACACTAACCCTAACCCTAACGCTAACCCTAAAAGTAACCCTAAGCCTAACCCTAACCCGAACGCTAAAACTTACCCGAACCCTAAGCCGAACCCTAACACTAACACTTACCCTAACCATAACCCTAACCCTAACCCTAACCCTAACCCTAACCGCACCCCTAACCCTACCGTAAACCTAACTCTAAACCTATCCCGCACCCGAACCCGGACACGAACCCAAACCCCAAGTTTAACCCTCACCCTAACCAGTAGCCAAACCCGAAACCTAAACCTAACCCTAATCCTAACCCTAACCCTAACTCTAACCCTAACCCGAACCCTAACATGAACCCTACCCTAACCCGAACCCCTTAACCTATACGTAACACTAACCCTAACCCTAAACCTAAACCTAACCCTAACCCGAACCGTAACCCTAACTCTAACTCTAACCCGAACCCGAACCCAAACTCTAACCCTAACCCTAAACAGAACCCGATCCCGAACCCTAATGCTAACCCTATCCCGAACCCTAACCCTAACCCTAACCTTAACCCTAACCCTAACCCTAACCCGAACCCTAACATAAACCCTAACCCGAACCCGAACCCTAACCCTAACTCTAACCCTAAAACTAACGCTAACCCTAACACTAACCCTAACCCTAACCCGAACCCTAACATGAACCCGAACCCTAACCCGAAACCTAACACTAACCCTAACCCTAACCCGAACCCGAACCCTAACCCTAACTCTAACCCTAAAACTAACGCTAACCCTAACACTAACCCTAACCCTAACCCGAACCCTAACATGAACCCGAACCCTAACCCGAAACCTAACACTAACCCTAACCCTAACCCGAACCCGAACCCTAACCGTAACTCAAACCTTAAATCAAACCCTAACCCTAACCTAACCCGAATCATAACCCTATCCCGAACCCTAATCCGAACCCGAACCCTAACCCTAACCCTAAACCTAAGCGGAACCCTATCATGAACCCGACCCTAACCTGAACCCTAACCCAATGCCAAACCCGAACCCGAACCCTAAACCTAACAGTAACCATAACCTTAACAATAACTCTAACCCTAATCCTAAACCTAACACTAACCGTAACATGAACCCTAAATCTAAACCTAAAGCTAAACCTAAGCCTAAACCTAACACTAACCCGAACCCGAAACCTAACCCTAACCCTAACCCTAACCCTAACATTAACATTAATTCTAATCCTAACCCTAACCCTAACACGAACCTGAACCCGAAACCGAACACTAACCCTTACTCTAACCCGAACCCTAACCCTAACCGTTACTCGAATCCTAACCCAACCCTAATGCTAACCCGAACCCAAACCATAACCTGAACCCTAACCCTAAACCGAACCCTTATCCTAACCCTAACCTTAACCCTAATGCGAACCCTAACCCAAACCCCAACCCTAAACAAAACCCTAACCCTAACCCTAACCTAACCGGAACCCTAACCCTAACCCTAACCCTAAACCTAACCCTAACCCTATCCAAACCCTAACCCGAACCCGAACCCGAACCCTAACACTAATGCTAAGCCTAAAACGAACCCTATCACTAACCCTAACCCTATCCGTTACTTGAACCCTAACAACAACACTAACCCTAACCGAACCCAAACCAAAACTTGAACCCTAAGCCTAACCCTAACTCTAATCTAAACCCTAACCATAACCCGAACCCTAACACGAACCCTAACCCTAACCCGAAGAGGAAAACTAACCCTAACCCTAATCCTAAGCAGAATCAAATCCCTAACCCTAACCCTAACCCTAACCCTAACCCTAACGCTAACCCTAACCTGAACCCGAACATTAACCCTAACCCTAACCCGAACCCTAACCCTAACCCTAACCTTAACATAACTCTAACCCTAACGCTAACGCTAAACCTAACCCGAACCCGAACATTAACTCTAACCCAAACCCGAATCATAACCCGAACCCTAACCCTAATCCTAACCCTAACCCTAAACCTAATCCTAATCCGAACTCGAACTCGAACCCTAAACCTAACCTGAACCCTAACCTTAACCCTAACCCTAACCCGAACGGTAACCCTAACCCTAACTCTAATCCTACCCCTAACCCTAACCAAACACTTACCCTAATCCGAACCCTAACCCGAACCCTAAACCTAACCCTAACCCTAACCTGACCCTAACGCTATCCCTAACCCTAACCCTAACCCGAACCCTAACCCTAACACTAACCCTAACCCAAACCTAAACCTAAATCTAAACCTAACCTTAAAACTTACCCTAACCCTACCCCTAACCCTAAGCCGTACCCGAGCCCTCACCCTAACCCTAACCCTAAGCTAAACCTAACCCTACCCTAATCCTAAGATGAACTCTAACCCTAACCCTAATGCTAACCGTAACCCTATGCCGAACCCTAAACCTACCTTAACCCGAACGCTAACCCGACACCTAACCATAACCCTAACCCTAACCCTAAACCGAACCCTAAACCTACCCTCACCCGCACCCTAACCCTCAAACTAACCCTAACCCGAACCCTGACCCGAACCGGAACCCTAAACCTAACCCTAAACCTAACCCGAATCCAAACCCTAAATCGAACCAGAACCCGAACACTAACCCTAACGCTACCCCTAAAACTAACTCTAACCCTAACCCGAAACCGAACCCTAAGCATAACCCGAACCCTAACCCGAACCCTAAACCCTAAACCTAACCTAAACCTAAACCTAACGCTAACTCTAACCCTAACCCTAACCCTATAATTAACCCGAACCCGAACTCTAACCCTAACCCTAAACCTAATGCTAAACCTAATCCTTACCCGAACCCTACCCCTAATGTAACCCTATCCCTAAATCTAATACTAACCCTAACCCAAACCCGAACCCTAACCCTAACCATAACCCTATCCCTAACCCTATACTAACCCGAACCCGAACACTAATTCTAACCCTAAACCTAACCCGAACCCGAACCCTAACACTAACCCTAATCCGAACACTAACCCTAACCCTAAAACTAACCCTAACATGAATTCTAACCCTAAACCAAACCCTAACCCTAAATCTAAACCTAACCTTACAACTTACCATAACCCTATACGTAACCCTAACCCAAACCCCAAACCTCACCCTAAACCTATCCCTAACCTTAACCCTAAATCTAACCCTAACCCTAATCCTAACCTGAACTCTAACCCTAACCCTAATGCTAACCCTAACCCTAAGGCGAATCCTAAACCTACCCTAACCAGAACCCTAACCCAAATCCTAACCCTACCCTAACCCTAACTCGAATCCTAAACCTACCCTAACCCGAACCCTAACACTAACCCGAACATTAACCCTAACCCGAACCCTAACCCTAACACTAAACTTAACCTAACTCTAACCCTAACGCTGACGCTAAACCTAACCCGAACCCAAACAT
Organism: Urocitellus parryii; assembly: GCF_045843805.1. Classification (NCBI taxonomy): domain Eukaryota; kingdom Metazoa; phylum Chordata; class Mammalia; order Rodentia; family Sciuridae; genus Urocitellus; species Urocitellus parryii. The sequence continues at coordinate 20,571 of NW_027552351.1, forward strand.
TAACCCTAACCCTAACCCGAACCCTAACCCTAACCCTAACCCTAAACCTAATCCTAATCCGAACTCGAACTCGAACCGTAAACCTACCACGAACCCTAACCTTAAACCTAACCCTAACCCGAACGGTAACCCTAACCCTAACTCTAAACCTACCCCTAACCCTAACCGAACACATACCCTAATCCGAACCCTAAGCCGAACCCTAAACCTAACCTGAACCCTAACGCTATCCCTAACCGTAACCCTAACCCTAACCCTAACACTAACCCTAACCCAAACCTAAACCTAAATCTAAAAATAACCTTAAACCTTACCCTAACCCTACCCCTAACCCTAACCCATACCCAAGCCCTATCCCAAACCCAAACCCTAAGCTAAACCTAACCCTAATCCTAATCCTAACATGAACTCTAACCCTAACCCTAATGCTAACCGTAACCCTAATCCGAACCCTAAACCTACCCTAACCCAAACGCTAACCCGACACCTAAACATAACCCTAACCCTAACCCGAACCCGAACCCTAAACCTACCCTCACCCGAACCCTAACCCTCAAACTAACCCTAAACCGAACCCTGACCCGAACCGGAACCCTAAACCTAACCCTAAACCTAACCCGAATCTGAACCCTAAACCGAACCCAAACCCGAACACTAACCCTAACGCTAAACCTAAAACTGACTCTAACCCTAACCCGAAATCGAACCCTAAGCCTAACACGAACCCTAAACCTAACACGAACTCTAACCCTAACCCTAACCCTATAATTAACCCGAACCCGAACCCTAACCCAAACCCTAAACCTAACGCTAAACCTAATCCTTACCCGAACCCTACCCCTAACGCTAACCCTATCCCTAAATCTAACACTAACCCTAACCCAAACCCGAACCCTAACCCTAACCATAACCCTATCCCTAACCCTATACTAATCCGAACCCGAACACTAATTCTAACCCTAAACCTAACCCTAACCCGAACCCTAACACTAACCCTAACCCGACCACTAACCCTAACCTTAAAACTAACCCTAACACGAATCATAACCCTAAACCAAACCCTAACCCTAAATCTAAACCTAACCTTACACCTTACCATAACCCTATACGTAACACTAACCCAAACCCCAACCCTCACCCTAAACCTATCCCTAACCTTAACCCTAAACCTAACTCTAACCCTAATCCTAACCTGAACTGTAACCCTAACCCTAATGCTAACCCTAACCCTAAGGCGAATCCTAAACCTACCCTAACCCGAAACCTAACACTAACCCGAATATTAACCCTAACCCTAACCCTAACCCTAACCCCAACCCGAACATTAACCCTAACCCTTAACCTAACCTGAACCCTAAACCTAAACCCTAACCCTAACCTTAAGCCTAACTCTAACTCTAACCCTAACGCTAAACCTAACCCGAACCCGAACATTAACCCTAACCCTACCCTAAACCTAATCCAAACACTAAACCTAACCCTAACCTTAACCCTAACCCTAACCCTAACCCTAACCCGAACACTATCCCTAACACTAACCTTAACCCTAACCCTAACCCTAACCCGAACACTAACATGAACCCTAACCCGAACCCGAAACTTAACCCTAACTCTAACCCTAAAACTACCCCTAACCCTATACCTAACCCTAACCCAAACCCTAACCATAACCCTAACCCTAAAACTAATTCGAACACGAAACCGAACCCTAAACCTAACCCTAACCCTAACCTTAAACCTAACACTCACCCTAATCCTAACCCTAACACTAAACCGAAAACGAACCCTAAATCTAACCCTAAACCTAAACCTAACCCTAACCCTAACTCTAACTCTTACCAGAACCCTAAACCTAAACCTAACCCTAACATTAACACTAACCCTAATCCTAACCCTAAACCTAACCCGAACCTGAACCCGAATCTGAACCCTAACCCTAACGCTAACCCTAAAACTTACCCAACCCTAACCTTAACAATAACCCTAACCCTAACTCTAAACCTAACCCTAACCCTAACCGGAACCCTAACCCTTACCCTAACCCTAACCCTAACTCTAACCCTAACCCTAACGCTAACCCTAAAACTAACCCTAAACCTAACCCGAACCCTAAGCCGAACCCTAACACTAACCCTTACCCTAACCATAACCCTAACCCTAACCCTATACCTAACCCTAACCGCACCCCTAACCCTACCGTAACCCTAACTCTAAACCTATCCCGCACCCGAACCCGGACACGAACCCGAACCCCAAGTTTAACCCTCACCCTAACCAGTAGCCAAACCCGAAACCTAAACCTAACCCTAATCCTAGCCCTAACCCTAACCCTAACCCTAACCCGAACCCTAACATGAACCCGACCCTAACCCGAACCCTAACCCTATAACTAACCCGAAACCGAACCCTAACCCTAACCCTAATCCTAACGCTAAACCTAACCATTACCCGAACCCTGCCCCTAACGCTAACCCTATCCCTAAATCTAATACTAACCCTAACCCGAACCCGAACCCTAACCATAACCCTAACCCTATACCTAACCCTCTACTAACCCGAACCCGAACACTAATTCTAACCCTAAACCTAACCCGAAACCGAATCCTAACAGTAACCCTAACCCGAACCCTAACCCTAACCCTAAAACTAACCCTAACAAGAATCCTAACACTAATCCTAACCCTAAACCAAAACCTAACCCTAAATCTAAACCTAACCTTAAACCTTACCATATCCCTATCCGTAACCCTAACCCAAACCCAAACCCTGACCCTAAACCTATCCCTAAAACTAACCCTAAACCTAACCCTAACCCTAATACTAACCTGAACTTTAACCCTAACCCTAATGATAACCCTAACCCTAAGGCGAATCCTAAACCTACACTATCCCGAACACTAACCCGAACCCTAACCCTACCCCTAACAATAAACCTAACTCAAACCATCACCCGAAATCTTAACCTACCCTAACTGTAATCTGAAACCTAAACCTGACCTGAACCCTAACCCGAACCCTAACCCTAACCCTAACCCGAACCCTAACCCTAAACCTAACCCTAACCCTGACCCTAAAGCGAACCCTAACCCTGACCGTAATACCAACCCTAACTCTATTCCGAACCTAACCCTAACCTGAACCCTAACACTAACTCGAATCATAACCCGAACCCGAACCCTAACCCCAAACCTAACACTAACCCTAACCCTAACCCTAACCCGAACCCTAACCCTAACCCAAACCCTAACCCTAACCCTAAACCGAACCCTAACACTAAACCTAACCCTAACCTTAACCTTAAAACTAACCCTAACCCTAAACCGAACCCTAAACCTAAACCTAACCTTAACCCTAAACCTAACCCTAACCCGAAACCTAACATTAACCCTAACCCGAACCCGAACCCTAACCCTAACTCTAACCCTAAAACTAAACCTAACCCTAACCCTAAACCTAACCCTAACCCTTACACTAACCCTAAACCTAACCCTAACCGTAACCCTAACCCTAACCCTAACATTAACCCTCAGCCTAAACATAACGCGAACCCTAACCTGAACCCGACCCTAACCCGAACACTAACCCTAATCCTAACCGTAACCAAAACCCTAATCCTAAACCAAACCCTAACCCTAACAATAAACCTAACCCTAACTCTAACCATAACCTGAACCCTAACATGAACCCGAACCCTAACCCAAACCATAACCCTAACCCTAACCCTAACCCGAACCTGAACCAAAACCCTAACCCTAACGCTAACCCTAAAACTAACCCTAACCCTAAACCTAACCTGAACCCTAACCCTAACCCGAACCTAATACGAACCCTAACCCTAACCCTAACACTAACCCGAACCCGAACCCTAAATCTAACCCTAAACCTATACCTAACCCTAAATCTGACACTAACCCTAACCTTAACCCTAACCCGAAATTGAATCCTAATCCAAACCATAACCCAAACCCTAACCCTAAAACTTACACGAACCCTAACATGAACCCTAACCCTAACACTAAGCCTAACCCTATCCCGAACCCGAACCCTAACCCTAAACCTAACCCTAAACCTAACCTTAACCCTAACCCTAACCCTAATATTAACCCTAACCCTAACCCTAACCCAACCCCGAACCCTAACCCTAACAATAACCCAAACCCTAAACCTACTCTAACCCAAATCCTAACCCTAAAACTAAACCTAACCTGAACCCTAACCTGAACCAGAAGCCTAAATCTAACCCTAAACCGATCCCGAATCCGAACCCTAACCCGAAACCGAACCCGAACACTAACCCTAACGCTAACCCTAAAACTAACTCTAACCCTAACCCGAAACCGAACCATAAGCCTAACCCGAACACTAACCCTAATGCTAACTCTAACCCTAACCCTAACCCTAACCCTAACCCTAACCCGAACCCGAACCCGATCCCTTACCCTAACTCTAACCCTAAAACTAACCCTAACCCTAACCTAACCCGAATCCTAACTCTATCCCGAACCCTAATACGAACCCTAACACTAACCATAACCCTAACCCTAACCCGAACCCTAACATGAAGCCTAACCCTAACCCTAACCTTAACCCGAACACAAACCCGAACCCTAACCCTTACCCTAACCCTAACCTTAACCCTAACCCTAAAACTAATCCTAATCCTAACACTAACCCCAACTCGAACCCTAAATCTAACCCTAAACCTAAACCTAAACCTAACCCTAACAGTAAACTGAACCCGAACCCTAGCCCTAACCCTAACCATCACCCAAACATTAACACTAACACTAACCCTAACCCGAACCCTAAACCTAACCCGAACCCTAAGCCGAACCCTAACACTAACCCTAAACCTAACCCTAAACCTAAACCTAACCGCGACCCTAACCCTAACCGTAACCCTAACTCTAAACCTATCCCGAACCCGAACCCGGACAAGAACCCGAACCCCAAGTTTAACCCTCACCCTAACCAGTAGCCAAACCCGAAACCTAAACCTAACCCTAACCCTAACCCTAAACCGAACACTAATATTAATCCTCAGCCTAACCATAACACGAAACCTAACCCTAACCAGAAACCTAACCCTAACCCTAACCTTAACCCTAACCCTAACCCTAACCCAAACCCTAACCCTAACCCTAACCCTAAACCGAACCTGAACCAAAACCAAAACCCTAACGCTAACCCTAAAACTAACCCTAACCCTAAAGCTAAACCGAACCCTAACCCTAACCAGAACCCTAATACGAACACTAACCCTAACCCTAACACTAACCCAAACACGAACCAAAAATCTAACCTTAAACCTAAAGCTAACCCTAAATCTAACACTAACCCTAACCATAACCCTAACTCTAACCCGAACCCTAATCCGAACCCTAACACAAACCCTAACCCTAAAACTTACCCGAACCCAAACATGAACCCTAACCCTAACCCTAACCCTAACCCTATCCCGAACCCGAACCCGACCCGAACCCGAACCCTAAACCTAACCCTAACCCTAACCCTAACCTTAACCCTAACCCTAACCCTAATCCTAACCCTAACCCTAACCCTAACCCTACACCGAACCCTAAAACTTACCCTAACCCTAAACCTAAATCTAAACCGAACCCTAAAACTTACCCTAATCCTAACCCTAACCCTAATCCTAACCCTAACCCTAACCCTACACCGAACCCTAAAACTTACCCTAATCCTAACCCTAAATCTAAACCGAACCCTAAACCTAACCATAATCCTAACCCTAACCATAACCCCCTAACCCTAACCCTAACCCTAACCCGCACCCAAACATGAACCCGAACCCTAACCTGAACCCTAAACCTAAACCCAACCCTAAACCTAACCATAACCCTAACCCTAACCATCATCCGAAACCTAACCCGAACCCTAAACCTAACCCTAACCCTAATCCTAATCCTAACACTTATCCTAACACTAAACCTAACCCTAAAACGAACCCTAACCCTAAACCTAAACCTAACACTAACCCGAACCCTAACATGAACCCAAAACTTAACGGGAACCCTAACCCTAACCCTAACCCTAACCCTAACCCGAACCCGAACCCTAAACCTAAACCTAACCCTAAACCTAACCGTAACCCTAACATAATTCAAACACGAACCGTAACTTTAACCCGAACCCTAACCCGAACCTGAACCCTAACCCAAACCCTAACATGAACCCGAAACCTAACCAGAACCCTCACCCTAACCCTGACCCTAATCCTAACCCAAACCCTATCCTTAACCCGAACCCTAACCCTATCCATAACCCGAATCCTAACCCTAACCCTAACACTAACCCGAAGAGTAATCCTAACACAAAACCTAACCGGTACCCGAACCCGAACCCTAACCCTAACGCTAACTCTAAAACTAACCCTAACCCTAACCCTAACACTACAACTAACCCTAACCCTTACCCGAAAACGAACCCTACCCTAACCCTAACCCTAACCCTAAACCAAACCCTAACCCTAACTCTAACCCTAATTCTAACTCTAAAGCGAACCCTAACCCTTACACTAACCCTAACCCTACACCTATCCCGAACCCTAACCCTAACCCTAACCCTAACCATCACCCTAACTCTAACCCTAACCCTAACCCTAACCGGAGCCCTAATCCTTACCCGAACCCTAACCCTAACCCTAACCCTAAATCTAACCCTAAAACTAACCCTAACCCTAACCCTAACCTGAACAATAACACTAATCCGAACCCCAAGCCGAACCCTAACACTAACCATAACACTAACCCTAACCCGAATTGTAACCCTAACCCTAACCCTAACCCTAACCCGAACAGACACCATAACCCGAACCCTAACTCTAATCTTAAACCTAACCTGAACCCTAACGCTAAACGTAAACCTAACCCTAACAGTAACCTTCATCCTAACCCTAACTCTAATCCTAACACAAACCCGAACAATAACCCCAAAATTAAATCTAACCCTAATCCTTACACGAAACCTAACCCTAACCCTAACCCTAACCCTAACCCTAAAACTAACCCTAACCCTAACCCTAACCACAATCCGAAACCTAACCCGAACCCTAAACCTAACCCTAACGGGAACCCTAACCCTAACCCTAACCCTAACCTTAACCCTATCCGAACCCTAACCCGTACCTGAACACGAAACCTAACACTAATGCTAACCCTAACCCTACCCGAACCCTAACCCTAGCCCTAAACCTAACCCTAAACCTAAACCGAAACTTAACACTAACCCTAACCCTAACAATAAAACTAATCCTAACCCTAACCCTAACCCTAACTCTAACCCTAAATCAAACCCTAACCCTAACCTAACCCAAATCCTAACCCTATCCCGAACCCTAATCCGAAACCTAACCCCAATTCTAACCCTAAACCTAACCCGAACCCTAACATGAACCCCAACCCTAAACCTAACCCTAACCCGATTCCGAACCCGAACCCGAACCCTAAACCTAATCCTAACCCTAACCTTAACCCTAACCCTAACCCTAATCCTAACCCTAACACTAACCCGAACACGAACCCTAAATCTAACCCTAAACCTAAACCTAACCCTAACCCTAACACTAACCCGAACCCGAACACTAACCCTAACCATAACCCTAACATTAACACTAAACCTAACCCTAACGATAAACCTAACCCGAACCCTAACCCTAACCCGAACAGAATGCTAACCCGAACCCTAAATCTAACCCTAAAGTTAACCCTAACCGCAACCCTAACCCTTACCCTAACCCTAAGCATAACTCTACACTAACCCTAACGCTAACCCTAAAACTAACCCTAACCCTAACACTAACTCGAACCCTAAACCTAACCCGAACCCTAAGCCGAACCCTAACACTAACCCTTACCCTAACCCTAACTCTAACCATAACCCTAACCCTAACCTCACCCCTAACCATAACTGTAACACTAACTCTAAACGTATCCCAAACCCGAACCCGGACGCGAACCCGAACCCCAAGTTTAACCCTCACCCTAACCAGTAGCCGAACACTAACACTAACCCGAACCCGAACCCTAACCCTAACCCTAACCCTAACCCTAACATTCACATTAATCCTAACCCTAACCCTAACCCGAATCTGAACCCAAAACTGAACCCTAACCCAAACTCTAACCCTAACCCTAACCCTAACCGGAACCCTAACACTTACCCTAACCCTAAATCTAACACTAACAGTAACCCTAACCCGAACCCTAACATTAACCCTCAGCCTAACCATAACACGAACCCTAACATGAACCCGGACCCTAACCCAAACCATAACCCTAACCCTAAACCTAACCAGAACATCAACCAAAACCCTAACCCTAACGCTAACCCTAAAACTTTCCCTAACCCTACAACTAACCCGAGCCCTAACCCTAACCCGAACCTAATACGAACCCTAACCCTAAACCTAACACTAACCCGAACCCGAACCATAAATCTAACCCTAAACCTAAACCTAACCCTAAATCTAACACTAACCCTAACCCAAACCCGAACCCTAAAACGTACCCGAACCGTAACATGAACCCTAACCCTAACACTAACCCTAACCATATCCCGAAACCGAACCCGAACCCTAACCCTAACCCTAACCATAACCCTAACCTTAAACCTAACCCTAACCCTAATCCTAACCCTAATGCTAACCCTAAACCTAACCCTAAACCTTACCCTAAACCTAAACCTAAAACTAACCAGAACCCTAAACCTAACCCTAACATTAACCATAACCCTAACCCTAAAACTAACCCGCACCCAAACATGAACCCGAACCCTAACCTGAACCCTAAACCTAAAGCTAACCCTAAACCTAACCCTAATCCTAACACTAACCGCAATCCGAAACCTAACCCGAACCCTAAACCTAACCCTAACATTAACCATAACCCTAACCCTAAAACTAACCCGCACCCAAACATGAACCCGAACCCTAACCTGAACCCTAAACCTAAAGCTAACCCTAAACCTAACCCTAATCCTAACACTAACCGCAATCCGAAACCTAACCCGAACCCTAAACCTAACCCTAACCCGAACCCTAACATGAACCCGACCCTAACCCGAACCCTAAACCTATACGTAACGCTAACCCTAACCCTAACCGTAACCCTAAACCTAACCCTAAACCGAACCGTAACCCTAACTCTAACCCTAACCCTAACCCGAACCCTAACTCTAACCCTAACCCTAAACCGAACCCGATCCCGAACCCTAACCCTAACCCTAAACCGAACCCAAACCCGAACCCTAACCCGAACCCTAAACCTAAACCTAAACCTATCCCTAACCCTAACCTAATTCGAATCCGAAACCTAACATTAACCCGAACCCTAACCCTAACCCGAACCTTAACCCGAAACCTAAACCTAACCCTAAAACTAACCTTAACCCTAACCCTAACCCTAAGCCGAACACGAACCCTAACCCTAACCCAAACCCTAACCCGAACCCTAAACTTAACCCTCATCCTAAACATAACCCTAACCAAAACCCTAATCCTAACCCTAACCCTAACCCTAACCCTAACCCTAACCCGAACCCTAACCTGAACCCTAAAATGAACCCGAACCCTAAACCGAACCGTAACCCTAACCCTTACCCTAACTCTAACCTTAAAATTAACTGTAACCCTAACACTAACCCGAACCATAACCCTAACCCGAATCCTAATCCGAACCCTAACCCTAAACCTAACCCTAAACCTAACCCAAACCCTAACATAAACCTTAAACCTAACCCTACCCCTAACCCTAACCCGAACCCGAACCCTAACCCTAATCCTAACCGTAACCTTCACCCTAACCCTAAACCTAACCCTAACCCGAATCCTAACTCTAACCCTAACCCTAACCCTATACCTAACCCTAAATCTAAACCTAAACTTAAACCTTACCTTAACCCTATCCATAACCCCAACCCAAACCCGAGCCCTCACCCTAACCCTAACCCTAACCCTAAAACTTACCCTAACCATAATCCTAACCTGAACTCTAACCCTAACCCTAATGGTAACCCTAAACCTAAACCTAACCCTAACCCGAACCCGAACCTGAACCCGAACCCTTACCCTAACTCTAAACCTAAAACTAACCCTAACCCTAACCTACCCCGAATCGTAACACTATCCCGAACCCTAATACGAACCCTAACACTAACCCTAACCCTAACCCTATCCTGAACCCTAACCCTAACCCTAACCCTAACCCTGACCTTAACCCTAACCCTAACCCTAATCCTAACCCTAACATTAACTCGAACTCGAACCCTAAATCTAAACCTAAATCTAAACCTAAACCTAACCCTAACAGTAACCCGAACCCAAACCCTAGCCCTAACCCTAACACTCACCCAAACATTAACACTGAATCTAACCCTAACCCGAACCCTAAACCTAACCCGAACCCTAAGCCAAACCCTAACACTAACCCTTACCCTAACCCTAACCCTAACCCTAACCCTAACCCTAACCTCACCCCTAACCCTAACCGTATCCTTAACTCTAAACCAATCCCGAACCCGAACCCGGACACGAACCTGAAACCCAAGTTTAACCCTCACCTAAACCAGTAGCCAAACCCGAAACCTAAACCTAACCGTAACCTTAACCCTAAACCAAACCCTAATATTAACCCTCAGCCTAACCATAACACGAACCCTAACTCTAACCCGAACCCTAACCCGAACCCTAACCCTAACCCTAACCCTAAACAAAACCCTAATCCTAACCCTATCCCTAACCCTAACCCTAACCCTAACTCTAACCATTACCCGACTCTAACATGAACCCGAACCATAACCCAAACCCTAACCCTAACCCTAACCCTAACCCTAAACCAAACCTGAACCAAAACTTAAACCCTAAGGCTAACCCTAAAACTAACCCTAACCCTAAACATAAAAAGAACCCTAATATGAACGCAAACCCTAAACCTAACACTAACCCGAACACGAACCCTAAATCTAACCTTAAACCTAAAGCTAACCCTAACTCTAACACTAACCCTAACCTAACCCTAACCCTAACCCTAATCCGAACCCTAACACAAATCCTAACCCTAAAACTTACCCGAATCCAAACATGAACCCTAACCCTAACCCTAACCCTAACCATAACCTTAACCCTAACCCTAACCCTAATCCTAACCCTAACCCTAACCCTAAACCGAATCCTGAACCTTACCCTAACCCTAAACCTAAATCTAAACCGAACCCTAAACCTAACCCTAATCCTAACCCTAACCATAACCCTAACCCTAACCGTAACCATAACCCTAACCCTTACCCTAACCTGCACCCAAACATGAACCCGAAACCTAACCTGAACCCGAAACCTAAACCTAACCCTAAACCTAACCATAACCCTAACCCTAACCATCATCCGAAACCTATCCCGAACCCTAAACCTAACCCTAACCCTAATCCTAACACTTATCCTAACACTAAACCTAACCCTAAAACGAACCCTAACCCTAAACCTAAACCTAACACTAACCCGAACCCTAACATGAACCCAAACCTTATCGGGAACCCTAACCCTAACCCTAACCCTAAACCTAACCCTAACCCGAACCCTAAACCTAAACCCAACCCTAAACCTAACAGTAACCTTAACATAATTCGAACACTAACCCTAACATTAACCCGAACACTAACCCGAACCCGAACCCTAACCCAAACCCTAACATGAACCCGAAACCTAACCAGAACCCTAACCCTAACCCTAACCCTAATCCTAACCCAAACCCTATCCTTAACCTGAACCCTAACCCTATCCATAACCCGAATCCTAACCCTAACCCTAACAATACCCGAATAGTAATCCTAACAGAAACCTAACCCGTCCCCGATCCCGAACCCTAACCCTAAACTAACCCTAAAACTAACCCTAACCCTAACCCAAACACTACAACTAACCCTAACCCTTACCCGAAAACGAACCCTAACCCTAACGCTAACCCTAACCCTAAACCGAACCATAACCCTAACTCTAACCCTAACCCTAACTCTAAAGCGAACCCTAAACCTTACACGAACCCTAACCCTAAACCTAACCCGAACCCTAACCCGAACCCTAACCCTAACCATCACCCTAACTCTAACCCTAACCCTAACCCTAACCGGAGCCCTAATCCTTACCCTAACCCTAACTCTAACAATAAAACTAAGCCTAACCCTAACCTTAACCCTAACCCTATCCCGAACCCGAACCCGAACCCTAACCCTAACCCTAACCCTAACCCTAACCCTCACCAGAACCCAAACCATAACCCGAACCCTAACCCTAACGCTAACACTAATCCGAAGCCTATCCCTAAACCGAAACCTAACACGAACCCTAACCCTAATCCTAACCTTAACCGGAACCCAAACCATAACCCTAACCCTAAACCTAACCCTAATCCTAAACTTAACGCAAACCCGAACCCGAACCCGAACGTTAACCCTAACCCTAAACTTAACCCTAAGCCTAACCCTAACCCTTACCCAAAAACGAACCCTAACCCTAACCCTAACCCTAACCCTAAACCGAACCCTAACCCTAACTCTAACCCTAACCCTAACTCTAAAGCGAAGCCTAAACCTTACACTAACCCTAACCCTAAACCTAACCCGAACCCTAACCCTAACCTTAACCCTAACCCTAACCATCAACATAATTCTAACCCTAAGCCTAACCCTAACCGGAGCCCTAATGCTTACCCTAACCCTAACCCTAACCCTAAATCTAACCCTAAAACTAACCCTAACCCTAACCCTAACCTGAACAATAACACTAATCCGAACCCTAAGCCGAACCCTAACACTAACCATAACACTAACCCTAACCCGAATCGTAACCCTAACCCTAACCCTAACCCTAACCCGAACAGACAACATAACCCGAACCCTAACTCTAACCTTAAACCTAACCCGGACCCTAACGTTAACCGTAAACCTAACCCGAACATTAACCTTCATCCTAACCCTAACTCTAATCCTAACACTAACCCGAACAATAACCCCAACCCTAAATCTAACCCTAACCCTTACACGAATCCTAACTCTAACCCTAACACTTACCCTAACCCTTACCCTAACCCTAAAGCTAACCCTAACGGGAACCCGAACCCTAAACCTAACCCTAAACCTAACCCTATCCGAACCCTAACCCGTACCCGAACACGAAACCTAAAACTAATGCTAACCCTAAAACTAACCCTAACCCTAACCCTAACCCTAAACCTAACCCTAACCCTACCCGAACCCTAACCCTAACCCTAACCCTAAACCTAACCCTAAACCTAAACCGAACCTAAACACTAACCATAACCCTAACAATAAAACTAACCCGAACCCTAACCATAACCCTAACCGTATCCCGAACCTGAACCCTAACCCTAAACCTAACCCTCATCCGAACCCAAACCATAACCCGAACCCTAACCCTAACGCTAACACTAATCCGAAGCCTATCCCTAACCCGAAACCTAACACGAACCCTAACCCTAAACCTAACCCTAACCAGAACCCAAACCATAACCCTAACCCTAACCCTAACCCTAACCCTAACCCAAACCCGAACCAGAACCAGAAGGTTAACCCTAACCCTAACCTTAACCGTAAGCCTAACCGTAAGCCTAACCGTAACCCTACTCGAACCCTAACCCTAACCCTAACCCTAAACCTAACCCTAAACCTAAACAGAACCTTAACACTAACCCTAATCCTAACAATAACCCGAACCTGAACCCTAACACTAACCCGAACAGAACGCTAACCCGAACCCGAACCCTAACCCTAACCCTAACCCTAAACCGAACCCTACACCTTACCCTAACCCTAAGCTAAAACTAACCCTAACCCTAACCCTAACCCTAACCCGAACCCTAACATGAACCCAAACCCTAACCAGAACCCTAAACCTATACTTAACGCTAACCCTAAACCTAACCCTAACCCTAAACCTAACCCTAACATGAACCGTAACCCTAACTCTAACCTTAACCCTAACCCGAACCCTAACTGTAACCCTAACCCTAAACCGAATTCGATCCCGAACCCAAACCCTAACCCCCCCGTACCCTAACCCATACCATAAACCTAAACCTAACCCTAAATTTAACACTAACCCTAACCCTAACCCGAACCCTAATCCTAACCCTAACTCTAAAATTAACCCTACCCGAACACGAACCCTAACTCTAACCCAAACCCGTACCCAAACCAGAAGGTTAACCCTAACCCTAACCTTAACCGTAAGCCTAACCGTAAGCCTAACCGTAACCCTACTCGAACCCTAACCCTAACCCTAACCCAAAACCTAGCCCTAAACCTAAACCGAAACTTAACACTAACCCTAATCCTAACAATAACCCTAACCCGAACCCTAACCCTAACCCGAACAGAACGCTAACCCAAACCCGAACCCTATCCCTAACCCTAACCCTAAACCGAACCCTACACCTTACCCTAACCCTAAGCTAAAACTAACCCGAACCCTAAACCTAACCCTAATCCTAACCCTAACCCTAACCCTAACCCTAAGCCTAACCCTAACCCGAACCCTAACATGAACCCAAACCCTAACCAGAACCCTAAACCTATACTTAACGCTAACCCTAAACCTAACCCTAACCCTAAACCTAAACCTAACACGAACCGTAACCCTAACTCTAACCTTAACCCTAACCCGAACCCTAACTCTAACCCTAACCCTAAACCGAATTCGATCCCGAACCCTAACCCTAACCCCCCATACCCTAACCCATACCATAAACCTAAACCTAACCCTAAATTTAACACTAACCCTAACCCTAACCCGAACCCTAACCCTAACCCTAACTCTAAAAGTAACCCTACCCGAACACGAACCCTAACTCTAACCCAAACCCTAACCCTAACCCTAACCCTAACCCGAACCTGAACACTAACCCTAACCCTAAACCTAACCTTAACCCTAACCCTAAACCTAACCCTAATCATAACCATAACCCGAACCCTAACCCGAACCCTAACCCGAACCCTAACTCTAAAATTAATCCTAACCCGAACACGATCTCTAACTCTAACCCTAATGCTAACACTAACCTAACCCTAACCCTAAACATCACCCCAAACCTAACACGAAACCTAAAACTAATGCTAACCCTAAAACTAACCCTAACCCTAACCCTAACCATAACCCTAAACCTAACCCGAACCCTTACAGTAACCTTAACCTTAACCCTAACATTAACACTAACCCTAATCCTAACCCGAACCCTAACCCGAGCCTTAATCCTAACCCTAACCCTAACCCTAACCCTACCGAACCCTAACGCTAACCCTAACCCTAACCCTAACCGTAACCCTAAACCTAACCCTAACCCTAACCCTAAACCTAACCCTCACCCTAACCCGAACCATAACTTGAAATCTAACCGGAACCCTCAATCTAAACCTCACCCTAACCCTCACCCTAACACTTATCCTAACACTAAACCTAACCCTAACCCAAACCCTAACCTTAACTCTAACCCTAACCCTAACCAGAAACCTGACTCTAAAACTAACACTAAACTTAACCTGATCCCGAACCCAAACCCTAAGCCTAACCCTAACCCTAACCCGAATCCTAAACCTAAACCTAACCCTAAACTTAACTCTAAGCCTAACCTAATTCGAACCCGAACCCTAACATTAACCCGAATCCTAACCATATCCGAACCCTAATCCGAAAACGAACCCGAACCCTATACCTAAAACGAACCCTAACGCTAACCCTATACCTAACCCTAAACCTAACCCTAACCCTACCCGAAACCTAACGCTAACCCTAACCCTAAACCTAACAATAAAACTAACCCTAAACCTAACCCTAACCCTAACCCTAACCATAACCCGAAACCTAATCCGAACCCTAATTTTAACCCTAACCCTAACCCGAATCCTAAACCTAAACCTAACCCTAAACCTAATCCTAAGCCTAACCTAATTCAAACCCGAACCCTAACATTAACCCGAATCCTAACCATATCCGAAAGCTAACCCGAAACCGAACCCAAACCCTATACCTAAACTGAACCTTAAAGCTAACCCAAAACCTATCCCTAACCCTAACCCTAACATTAACACTAACCCTAATCCTAACCCGAACCCTAACCCTAACTATAACACTAACCTGAACCCGAACCCTAACCCTAAACCTAACACTAACCTTAACATTAAAACTAACACTAACCCTAACCCGAACACTAACCCTAGCCCTAAACCTAACCCTAACCCAAAGCCGTACCTTAATCCTAACCCTAATGCTAACCCTAACTCTAACCCTAACCGTAACACTAACTCTAACCCTAACCCGAACCCGAAACCTAACCCTAACCATAAACCTAACCCTAAACCTAAACCTAACCCTAACCCCAAACCTAACCTTAACCCGAACCCGAACCCTAACCCGAACACGAACACGATCCCTAACCCTTAGCCTAACCCTAACTCTAATTCGAAACCTAACCCGAACCGTAAACCAAACCCTAACCCGAACCCTAACAAGAACCCGAACCATAACCATAACCCTAACCCAAACCCAACCCGAACCCGAACCTTAACCCTAACCCTAACATTAACACTAACCCTAATCCTAACCCAAACCCTAACCGAAACCCTAATCCTAACCCTAACCGTAGCCCTAACCCTAACCCTAACCGTAACCTGAATCCGAACCCTAACCCTAACTCCAACGCGAACCCTAACCCTCACCCGAACCCTAACCCTAACCCTAACCCCAAACCTAAACCGAAAAATGACCCTAACACTACCCCTAACCCTAACCAGAACCCGAACCCTTACCCTAACCCTAAGCCTAAACGTAACCGTGAATCGAACCCCAAACCTAACCCTACCCCGAAACCTAACACTAACCCTAAATCTAACACTAACCCTAACCCGAACTCGAACCGTAACTCTAACCCTAACCCTAACACTAACACTTACTTTAAGCTAAACCATAAACCTAACTCTAACCCTAACCAGAACCCGAACCCTAACCCTAACCCAAACCCTAACCCTAACCCTAACCGTAATATTAACATTAACCATAATCCTAAACCAAACCCGAAACATAAAACTAACCCTAAACCTAAACCTAACCCTAACCCTAACCCTTAACCCTAACCCTAACCCTAACCCGAACATGAACCCTAACCCTAACCCTAACCCTAACCCTAACCCTAACCTAACCCTAACCCGAATATGAACCCTAACCCTAACCCTAACTCTAACCCTAACCCTAACCCGAACCCGAACCTTAACATTAAACTTAACCCTAACCCTAACCCTAACCCTAACATTAACACTAACCCTAATCCTAAACCGAAACCTAACCCTAAATCTAACCCTATCCCTAACCCTAACCCGAACCATAACCCTAACCCTAACCCGAACCCTAACCCTAAACCTAACTCTAAAACTAACCCTAACCCGAACACGAGCCCTAACTCTAACCCTAACCATAACTCTAACCCTTACCCTAACCCTAACCCGAACCCAAACACTAACCCTAAACCTAACCCCAACACTAAACCTAACCCTAACTTGAGACCTAACCGTAACCCGAACCCGAACCCTTACCCTAACCCAAACCATAAACCTAACATTAACACTAACCCTAATCCTATCCAATCCCTAACCCGAACCCTAACCCTAACCCTAACACTAACCGAATCCTAACCCTAACCCTAACTCTAAAATTATACCTAACGGGAAAACGAACTCTAAATCTAACCCTAAGCCGAACACTAAGGCTAACCCTAACCATAAACATTACCCTAAACTTATCCCAAACCCGAACCCTTACCCAAAACCTAACCCTAACCCTAACTTTAAAACTAACCCTAATCCTAACCGGAACCCTAACCTGAGCCCAAATCTTCACCCTACCCCTAAACCTAAACCGAACCCGAACCTGAAACCTAACCCTAACTCGAACCCTAACCCTAAACCGAACACGAACCCTATCCCTAACCCTAACCCTAACCGTATCCCTAACCCTAACCCTAACCCTAACCCTAAACCTAATCCTAACCTGAACCCGAACCCTAAACCGAACTTGAACGCAAAAACTAACCCTAACCCTTACTCTAACTGAAACCGAACACTAACCCAAAACCTAACCCTAACCCTAACCCTAAACCTAAACCTAACCGGTACCTGAACCCTCACCCTAAACCGAAAAATGACCTTAACCCTATCCCTAACCCTAACTGGAGCCCGAACCCTTACCCTAACCCTAACCCTAAACCTACCCATAAACCGAACCCGAACCCTAACCCTAAACAGAACCCTAACCCTAACCATAACCATAACCTTAACGCTAACCCGAACCTGAACCCTTACCGTACCCCTAACCCTAACCCTAACATTAACACTAACCCTAATCCTAATCCGAACCCTAACCCGAAACTTAACCATAGCCCTAAACCTAACCCGAACCCGAACCCGAACCCTAACCCTAACCCTAATCCTAACCCTAATTCTAACCGTAACCCGAACCCGGACATTAAACCTAAACCTAACTCTAACCCTAACCCTAACCATAACCCTAACCCTAAACCTAACCCGAACCCTAACTCTAATGCGAACCCTAACATGAACCCGAACCCTAACCCAAAACCTACCCCTACCCCTAACCCGAACACTAACCCTAACCCTAACTCTAAAACTAACCCTAAACCTAACCCGAAGGCTAACCCTAAAACTAACCCTAACCCTAACTCTAAACCTAACCCTAAACCGAACCCGAACACTAACCCTAACCCTAAACATAACCCTAATACTAACCATCACCATAACCCTAAACCTAACCCGAACACGAACCCTTACCCTAAACCTAACCCTAACCCTAACATTAACACTATCCCTAATGCTAACCCGAACCCTAACCCGAAACCTAACCGTAAACCTAACCATAACCCAAACCCGAACCAGAACCCGAAGCCTAACCCTAACCCTAACCCAAACCTAACATTAACACTAACCCTAATCCTAAAACGAATCCTAACCTGAAACCTAACCATAACCCTAACCCTAACCCTAACACGAACCCGAACCTGAAACCTAACCATAACTGGAACCCTAACCCTAACTCTAAACCTAACCTGAACACGAACCCCAACCCTTACTCGAACCTGAACCCTAACCCTAACCCTAACCCTAACCTTAACCGAACCCAAACCCTAACCCGAACCCTAACCCTAACCTTAATCCTAACCCTAACCCTAACACTAACCCTAACCCTAACCCGAACCCGAACATAATCCTAAAACTAACCCTAACCCTAACCCGAACCCGAACCCGAACCCTAACCCTAACCCTAATCGTAACCCTAACACTAAACCTAACCCTAACCCGAACACAAACCTTAACCCTAAAACTAACCCGAAACCTAACCCTAACCCTAACCCTAACCCTAACCCAAACCCGAACCCTAACCCTAACCCTAACCCAAACATTAACAATAACCCTAATCCTAACCGGAATCCGAACCTTAACCCTAAACCTAAACCTAATCCGAACCCGAACCCTAACTCTAACACGAACCCTAACATGAACCCGAACCCTACCCCTAACCTTAACCCGACCCCTAACCCTAACCTTACCTCTAAAGCTAACCCTAACCCGAACACGAACCCAAACAATAATCCTAACCCGAACCCTAATCCTAAACCAAACCCGAACCATAAACCTAACCCTAACCCTAACCCTAACCTAAGCCCTAACCCTAAACCTAACATTAACACTAACCCTAATACTAACCCGCACCCTAACACTAACCTGAGCACTAACACTAACCCTAAACCTAACTCTAACCCAAACACGAATATTGAACCTAACCTGAACCCATACCCTAACCCTAACCCGAACCCAAACCCTAACCCTAACCCTAACCCTAACATTAACACTAACCCTAATTTTAACCCAAACCCTAACCCGAGACCTAATCCTAATCCGAACCCTAATCCTAAACCAAACACGAAGCCTGACCCTAACCCTAACCCTAACCTGAACCCTAACCATAACACTAACTCTAAAATTCACCCTATCCCGAACAGGAACCCTAAATCTAAACCTAACCCTAACACTAACCCTAACCCTAACCATAACCATAACCCTAACCCTAACCCGAACCCTTACCCTAACCCTAACCCTAACCATAATATTAACAATAACCCTAATCCTAACCCGAACCCTAACCCGAGTCCTAATTCTAACCCTCACCCTAAACCTAACCCGAACCCAAACCTGAAACCTAACCCTAACCCTATCCCTAACCCTAACCCTAACCGAACCCGAAACCTAACCCGAACCCTACCGCTAACCCTAACCCTAAACCTAAACCTAAACCGTACCAGAACCCTCACCCTAAACCGAAAAATGACCCTTACCCTATCCCTAACCCTAACCGGAATCCGAACCCTTACCCTAACCCTAATCATAAACCTAAACATAAACTGAAAATGAACCCTAACCCTAACCCTAACCATAACCCTAACCCTAACCATAACCATAATGATAACCCTAACCCTATCCTGAACCCGAACCCTTACCGTAAACCTAACCCTAACCCTAACATTAACACTAAACCTAATCCTAACCTGAACCCTAACCCTACACCTAACCCTAACCCTAAACCAAACCCTAACCCAAACTCGAACCGTAACCCTACCTCTAATCCTAACCCTAACTCTAACCCTAACCCTAACCCGAACACGAACCTTAACCCTAAACCGAACCCTAAACCTAACCGTAACCTGAACCCGAACCTTAACCCTAACTCTAACCCTAACCTAACACTAACCCTAATCCTAACCCGAACAAGAAACCTAACCCTAACCCTAACCCGAACCATAACCCTAAACCTAACCCTAACCCAACAACGAACCCTAACTCTAACGCGAACCCTAACATGAACCCAAAACCTAACCCAAACCCTACACCTAACCCTAACCCGAACCCTAACCCTAACCCTAACTCTAAAACTAACCTTAACACGAACACGAACCCTAACTCTAACCCTAACCCTAACCCAAACCCGAACCCGAAACCGAACACTAACCCTAACCCTAACCCTAACCCTAATACTAACCATAAACATAACCCTAACCCTAACTCGAACATGAACCCTTGCCCTAACCCTAACCCTAACCGTAACATTAACATTAACGCTAATCCTAATCCGAACCCTAACTCTAACCCTAACTGTAAACCTAACCATAACCTAATCCCGAACCCGAACCCGAACCCTAACCCTAACCATAAAACTAACCCTAACATTAACACTAACCCTAATCCTAACCCGAACAGTAACCCGAACTCTAAACCTAACCCTAACCCGAACCCGAAACTGAAACCAAATCCTAACCGGAACCCTAACCCTAAATCGAACACGAACACGAACCCTAACCCTAACCCTAACCCTAACCCTAACACTAACCCTAAACCTAACCTGAACCCAAACACTAACCCTAACTCGAACACGAACCTTCAATCTAACCCTAACCCTAACCCTAACCGAACCCGAACCCTAACGCGAACCGTAACCCTTACCCTACCCTTACCCTAACCCTAACCCTAACCCTAACCCTAACACTAAACCTAACCCTAACCCAAACCCGAACATAACCAAAAACCTAACACTAACCCTAATCCTAACCCTAACCCTAACCAAACCCTGACATTAACACTAACCCTAATCCTAACCTGAACTCGAACCCTAAACCTAACCCTAACCCTAACCCAAAACCTAAGCCTAAACCTAACCCAAAACGGAACCCGAACCCTAACTCTAAAGTGAACCCTAACATGAATCCAAACCCTAACCAGAACCCTAACTCTAACCCTAACCCGAACCCTAACCTGAACCCTAACCCTAACCCTAACCCTAAACCTAATCCTAACGTGAACCCGAAACCTAATCCTAACTCGAACGCGAACCCTAATCCTAACCCTAAACCTAACCCTAAACAAACCCGAACCCTCACCCGAACACTAACCCTAACCCTAATACCTAACCTAAACCGAAAAATGACCCTAACCCTATACCTAACCCTAACTGGAACCCGAACCATAAATCTAACCCTAACCCTAAACGTAACCGTAAACCGAAACCTGACCCTAACCCTAACCCGAACCCTAACCCTAAACCGAAAAATGACCCTAACCGGGACCCGAACCCGTACCCTCACCCGAACCCTAACTCTAACCATAACCCTAACCCTAACCATTACCATTACCCTAACCGTAACCGGAACCCGAACACTTACCCTAACCCAAACCCTGACCCTAACACTAAAAATAACCCTAATCCTAACCCGAACCCTAACCCTAACCCTAACCCTAAACCAAACACTAACCTGAACCTGAACCCTAAACCTAACCCTCACCCTAACTCTAACTCTAACCCTAACCCTAACCCGAACACGAACCCTAAACCTAACCCTCACCCTAACTCTAACTCTAACCCTAACCCTAACCGGAACAAGAACCCTAACTCTAAACCTAACCCTAACCCTAACCCTAACCCTAACCCTAACCCGAACCCTAAACCTAACCCAAACACTAACCCTAACCGTAAACATAACCATAACCAAAACGCTAACACTAACCCGAACCCGAACCATTACCCTAACCCTAACCCTAACACTGACATTAACACTAACCCTAATCCTAACCCGAACCCTAACCCGAATCCTAACCCCAACCCTAAACCTAAACCTAATCCGAACCTTAACCCTAAACCTAACCCTAACCCTAACCCTAACCCTAACATTAACACTAACCCTAATCCTAACCTGAAACCTAACCCTAACCCTAACCCTAACCGTAACCCTTAACGAAACCCTATCCCGAACCCGAACCCTAACTCTAACGCAAACCCTAACATGAACCCGAACTCTAAACCGAACGCTAACCCTAACCGTAATCTGAACCCTAACCCTAACTCTAAAAGTAACCCTAACCCAAACAAGAACCCTAACTCTAACCCTAACCCTAAACCTAACCCTAACCCTAAAATTAACACTAACCCTAATCCTAACCCGAACCCTAACCATAACACTAACCCTAAACCTAACCCTAACCTTAACCCGAACCTGAACCCTAACCCTAACACTAACCCTAACCCTAAATCTAACCCTAACCTTAACCCGAACCTGAACCTTAACCCTAAACCTAACCCAAACACTAACCCTAACACTAACCCGAAACCGAACCCTAAACCTAACCCTAACCCTAACCCTAACATTAACACTAACCCTAATCCTAACCCGAACCCGATCGCTAAACCTCACCATAACCCTAACCCTAACATGAACCCGAACCGTAACACGAACCCCAACCCTAACACTATCCTGAACCCGAAACCCTAAACCTAACTTTAAAACTAAACCTAACCCGAACACGAACCCTTACTCTAACGGTAACCCTTACCCTAATACTAACCATAACCCTAACCTGAACCCGAACACTAACCATAACCTTAACCCTAACCATAACCCTAACCATAAACCTAACCCTTACCCGAACCCGAACCCGAAACCGTACCTTAACCCTAACCATAACCCTTACATTAACACTAACCCTAATCCTAACCCGAACCCGAACCCTAACCCGAACCCTAACCCGAACCCTAACACTAACCCTAACTCAAAACATAACCCTAACCCTAACTCGAAAACTAACCCTAACCCAAACACGAACCCTAACTCTAACCATAACCGTAACCCTAAACCTAATCCGAACCCTAAACCTAAACCGGACCCGAACCCTCACCCTAACCCTAAATCTAACGCTAACCCTAACCCTAACCCTAAACCTAACCCTAACCCGAACGCGAACATTAACCATAACCCGAACACAAACCCTAACCCTAATCCGAACACGTAGCCTAATCCTAATCCTAAACCTAACCCGAAGCCTAACCCTAACCCGTACCCGAACCCTAACCCTAACCCTAACCTTAACCCTAACCCTAACAATAACACTAACCGTAATCCTAAACCGAACCCTAAACCTAACCCTAACTCTAACCCTAACCCTAAACCTAAACCTAAACCTAATCCTAACCTGAACCTGAACCCTAACCCGAACCCGAACAATAACACCCTAAACCTAACACTAACCTGAACCCTAACCCTAACCCTAACCCTGACCCTAACCCGAACCCTAACCCGAACCCGAACGTTAACCCTAACCCGAACCCTAACCCTAACAATAACCCTAACCCTAACCCTAACCGGAACCCTAACCCTAACCCTAACCCCAACCCCAAACCTAACCCTAAGTATAACCCTAACCATAACCCTAACCGGAACCCTAACACTTACCCTAACCCTAAACCTATACCTAACCCTAACCCTAAAGCGAACCCTAAAACTAACCCTAACCCTAACCCGAACCCGTCCCCTAACACTAAACCTAACCCTAACCTAAACCGTAACCCTCACCCTAACCCTAACTCTAATCCTAACCTGAACCCAAACAGTAACCCCAACCCTAACCCTAACCCTAACCCCAACCCTAACCCTAACCCTAACCCTAACCCTAAACCGAACCCTTATCCTAACCCTAACCCTAAGCCTAATCCGAACCCTAAATCTAATGCCAAACCTAACACTAACACTAAACCTAACCCTAGCCCTAACCGGAACCCCAACCCTAACCCCATCCCTAACCCTAAAACGAACCCTAAACCTAACCCTAACCTTAAACTGAACCGTTACTCGAACCCTAACCCCAACACTAAATCTAACTCGAACCCAAACCATAACCCAAACCCTAACCCTAACCGTAACTCTAATCTGAACCCTAAACCTAACCCGAAATGTAACCCGAACGCGAAAACTAACCCTAACTCTAACCCTAAAACTAACCCTAACCCTATCCTAACCCGAATCATAACCCTATCCCGAACCCT
This sequence comes from Urocitellus parryii, assembly GCF_045843805.1. Taxonomy (NCBI): domain Eukaryota; kingdom Metazoa; phylum Chordata; class Mammalia; order Rodentia; family Sciuridae; genus Urocitellus; species Urocitellus parryii. The sequence goes on from NW_027552351.1 coordinate 45,523, forward strand.
AATCCGAACCCTAACTTTAACTCTAAAACTAAACCTAACCTGAACCCTAACATAAACCCGAACCCCAACCCGAACCCTAACCCTAACCCTACCCCTAACCCTATCCGAACCCTAACCCTAACTCTAACCCAAATACTAACCCTAACCCTAACCTAACCCGAATCCTAACCCTATCCCGAACCCTAATCCTAACCCTAACCCTAAACCTAACACTAACCCTAACCCAAACCTGCCCGGAAACCGAACCGTAACCCTAACCCTAACCCTAACCCTAACCCTATCCGAACAATAACCCAATCCCAAACCCAAACCCTAACACTAATGCTAACCCTAAAACGGACCCTAACCCTAACCCTAACATTATCCGTTACTAGAACCCTAACCACAACTCTAACCCTAACCCGAAACCAAACCACTACTAGAACCCTAACCCTAACCCTAACTCTAATCTGAACCCTAACCCTAACCCGAACCCTAACCCTAACCCTAACCCGAACCCAAACCCTAACCCTAACAGGAAAACTAACCCTAACCCTAAAACTAACCCTAACGCTAACCCTAACCTGAACCCCAACATTAACCCTTAACCTAACCCTACCCCTAACCCTAACCCTAACCCGAACCGTAACCCTAACCCTAACCATAACCCTAACCATAACCCTAACCCGAACCCTAACCAGAACACTAATCCGAACCCGAGCCTTAACCCTAACTCTAACCCTAAAACTAACCCTAACCCGAACCTTAACCGTAACACGAACCCTAATCCAAAACCTAACCATAACCCTAACCCTAAACCTAACCCGAATCCGAACCTGAACCCTAACCCTAACCCTAACCTTAAACCTAACCCTAACCCTAATACTAACCCTAACACTAAACCAAACACGAACCCTAAATTTAACCCTAAACCTAAACCTAACCCTAACCCTAACATTAACACTAACCCTAATCCTAACCCTAACCGTAACCTGAACCCGAACTCGAACCTGAACCCTAACCTTAAACCTAACCCTAACCCGAACCCTAACCCTAACCCTAATCCTAACCCTAAGGTGAACCCTAACTCTCACTCTAACCCTAACCCTAAACCTACCCGAACACTAACCCTAACCCTAAACCTAACCATAACCCTAACTCTAACCCTAACCCTAACCCGAACCCTATAATGAACGCAAACCCTAACCCGAATCCTAACACCCTAACCGTAAACCTAAGCCTAAACCTAACCCTATCTGGAATCCAAACCCTAACCCTTACCCTAACCCTAACCCTAAACCTAACCCGAACCCTAACCCGAATCCGAACCAGAAACCTACCCCTAACTCTAACCCTAAAACTAACCCTAAACCTAACGCTAACGATAACACTAACCCTAACTTTAACCCTAACCTAACCCTAACCAGAACCCTAATCCTTACCCTAATCCTTACCCTAACCCTAACCCTAACACTAAAGCTTACCCTAAAACTAACCCTAACCCTAACCCGAACCCGAACCCTAACACTAACCCGAACCCTAAGCCGAATCCTAACACTAACCAGAACACTAACGCTAACCCTAATTCTAACCCTAACCCTAACCTCATCAGAAAACATAACCCGAACCCTAAACCTAACCCTAAACCTAACACAAACCCTAACACTAACACTAACCCTAACACTATCTCTAATACTATCCCAAACCCGAAACCCAATCCTAACCCTAACCCTAACCCGAACCCAAACCTGAACCCTAACCCTAACGCTAACCCTAAAACTAACCCTAACCCTAACCCTAACACTACAACTAACCCTAATTATAACCCGAACCCTAACCCTAACCCTAACACTAACCCTAACCCTAATCCTAAAGCGAACCCTAAACCTTACACTAACCCTAACCCTAAACCTAACCCTAACCCTAACCCTAACACTAACCCTAACCATAACACTAACTCTAACCCTAACACTTACCCTAACCGGAACCCTAATGCTTACCCTAACCCTAAACCTAACCCTAACCCTAAAACTAACACTAAAACTAACCCTAACCCTAAACCTACCATCGAATCCTAACACTAACCTGAACCCTAAGCCGAACTCTAACACTAACCCTAACACTAACCCTAACCCGAATCCTAACCCTAACCCGAACAGAAAAAATAACCCGAACCCGAACCCTAACCCCAACGCTAAATCTAACCCTAACCCTTACCCGAACACTAACCCTAACCCTAACCCTAACCCTCACCCTAATCCTAACCCTAAACTTACCCGAATCCGAAACCCTAACCCTAACCCTAACACTAAGCCTAACCCTAACGGGAACCCGAACCCTAACCCTAACCCTAACCCTATCCGAATCCTAACCCGTACCCGAACACGAAACCTAACACTAATGCTAACCCTAAAACTAACCCTAACCCTAAACCTAACCCTAATCCTAAACCTAACCCTAAACCGAACCCGAACTCTAACCCTAACCCTAACCCTAACCCTAACCCTAACTCGAACCCTAAAAATAACCCTAACCCTAACCAGAACCCAAACCATAACCCGAACCCTAACCCTAACGCTAACACTAATCCGAAGCCTATCCCTAACCCGAAACCTAACACGAACCCTAACCCTAACCCTAACCCTAACCCGAACCCAAACCATAACACTAATCCTAACCCTAAACCTAACCCTAACCCTAACCCGAACCCTAACCCGAACCCGAACGTTAACCCTAACCCGAACCCTAACTCTAACCCTAAAACTAACCCTAACCCTAACCATAACCCAAAACCGAAAACTAAACCGTACCATAACCCTAAGCTAAACCTAAACCGAACCCTAAACCTAACCCTAATCGTAATCCTAACCATATCCCTACCCGAACCCTATCCCTACCCCGAACCCTTACATGAACCCGATCCCTAACCCGAACCCTAAACCTATACCTAACCCTAACCCTAACACTAACCCTAACCCTAAACCTAACCCTAACCCGAACCGTAACCCTAACTCTAACCCTAACCCTAACCCGAACACTAACTCTAACTCTAAACCTAAACTGAACTCGATCCCGAACCCTAAACCTAACCCTAACCCTAACCCTAAACCAAACCCTAACCCGAGCCCTAAACCTAAACCTAACCCTAAACCTATCCCTAACCCTAACCTAATTCGAATCCGAATCCTAACCCTAACCCTAACCCTAACAAGAACCCTAAACCTAACCCTAATCCTAAACTAAACCCTAACCAAAACCCTAATACTAACCCTAACCCTAACCCTAACCCTAACCCTAACCATAACCCGAACCCTAACATGAACCCGAACCCTAACCCGAACCCTAACCCTAACCCTAACCCTATCCGAACCCTAACCCAAACCCGAAACCGAACCCTAACATTAATGCTAATCCTAAAACTAACCCTAACCCTAACCCTAGCCCTAACCCTAACCCTAACCCGAACCTAACATGAACCCGAATCCTAACATGAACCCAAACCCTAACCCTAACCCTAACCCTAACACTAACTCGAACCCTAACCCTAACCCGAACCCGAACCCGAACCCAAACCATAACCCGAACACTAATCCTAATGCTAACTCTAATCCGAAGCCTAACCCTAACCCGAACCCTAACCCTACCCGAACCCTAACCCTAACACTAACCCTAAACCGAACCCTAACCTTAACAATAACCATAACCAGTAGCGGAACCCGAACCCTAACCCTAACTCTAACCCGAACCCTAACCCTAACCCTAAACCTAATCCTAACAGTTACCCTAACCCTAACCCTAACTCTATTCCTAACCCGAACCCGAACCCTAACCCTAAACCTAAACCTAACTCTAACCCTAACCCGAACCCTAACATGAACCCAAACCCTAACACGAACCCAAACCCTAACCCCAACTATAACCCTAACCATAACCCTAACCCTACCGAAATCCTACCCTATCACTAACCCGATCCCGAACCCTAACCCTAAACCGAACCCTAACACTATCCCTAACCCTAATCCTAACCTGAACCCTAACCCTAAACGTCACCCTAACCCTAATGCTAACCCAAACCCTAACACTAACCCTAGTACGAACACTAACCCTAACACTAACCCTAACTCGAACCCTAACCCGAACCCTAACCCTAAACGAACACTAACATTAACCCAAACCGTAACCCTAAACCGAACCCAAACCCTAAACATAACCCTAACCCTAACCCTAACCCGAAACCTAATTCTAAACCTAACCCTAACCCTAACACTTACCCTAAACTGAACCCTAAACCTTACCCTAACCCTAACTCTAACCCTAACCAGAACCCTAATCCTAAACCTAACACTAACCCTAACACGAACCCTAACCCTAACCCTAAACCTAAACCTAACCCGATCCCGAACCCTTACCCTAACCCTAACCTAACCTTAACCCTAAACCTAACCAGAATCCTAATGCTAACCGTAACCCTGACCCTAACCCTATCACGAACCCTAACCCTAACGCTATCCCTAAACCTATCCCTAAACCTAACCTAACGCGATCCCGAACCCTAAACCTAACCCTAACCTGAACCCAAACCATAACCCGAAGCCTAACACTAACCCTAACCCTAATTAGAAACCTAAACCGAACCCGAACCCTAAACCGAACCCTAACCCTAACCTTAATCCGAACCATAACCCTAACCCTAAACCTAACCCGAACCCAAACACTAACCCTAACCCTAATCCTTATGCTAACCCTAACCCAAACTCGAACCCTAACCCTAACAGTAACCCTCACAATAACCCTAACTGTAATCCTAACCCGAACCCACAACCTAATTCTAAACCTAACCCTAAACCTAACCCTAAACCGAACCCTAACCCTAACCCGAATCCTAACCCTAACCCTAACCCTAACCCTAATCCGAACCCTAACCCTAACCCAAACCCTAACCCTAACCGTAACCTAACCCGAACCCGAACACTAACCATAAACCTAACCCTAAACCTAACCCTAACCGGAACCCGAACCCTAACCCTAACCCTAACCATAACCGTATCCGAACCCTAACCCGAACCTGAACCCGAACCCTAACACTAATGCTATCCCTAACCCGAATCCTAACATGAAACCGAACCCTAACCAGAACCCTAACCCTAACCCTAACCCTAACCTTAACCCTAACCCTAACGCTAACCCTATTCCTTACCCAAACCCTACACCTAATGCTCACCCTAACCCGTAATGGAACACTAAACCTATCACTAACCCTAACCCTCACCCTAAGCCGAAGCCTTACCCTAACTCTAACCCTAACCTGAACTCTAACCCTAACCCTAACACTAACCCTAACCCTAATTCTTACCCGAACCCTAACCCTAACCCTAACCCGAACCCGAACCCTAAGCCTAACAATAACCCTAACTCTAATTCTAACCCGAACAATAACCCTAACCCTAACACGAACACTAATATTAATCCGAAACCTAACCCTATCCCGAACGCTAACCCTAAAGTTAACCCTAACCCTAACCCAATCTTATCCCGAACCCTAACTCTAACCCTAACCCTAAGCCTAACGCTACCCCTTACCCTAAACCGAAACCTAAATCTTACACTAACCATAACCCTAACAATAACCGGAACAATAATCCTTACCCTAACCCTAACCATAACCCTAACCCGAACCCTAACCCTAAATATAACCAGATCCCGAACCCTAACCCTAACCCTAAACCTAACCCTAAACATAACCCAACACAAACCATAACCCTAACCCAAACCCTAACCCTAACCCTAACCCAAACCCTAATGCTAACCCTAACCAGAACCCGAACATTAACCCTAACCCTAACAATAACACTAACCCTAACACTAACCCGAACCCTATCTCGAAACCTAACCCTAACCCTAACACTAACTCTAAACCTAACCCTAAACCGAACCCTAAAACTTACCCTAACCCTAACCCTCAACCTAACATGAACCCTAAACCTAAACCTAACCCTAACCCTAAACATAACAGTAACCGTAAACCTAACCCTAACCCGAACCCTAACCCTAACTCTACCCATAACCATAACCATAACCCTAAACCTAACCCTAATGCTAACCCTCACCCTAACCCTCACCCTAACCATAACCCTAACCCTAACCCTAATGCTAACCCTAACACTAAACCTCACCCTCACCCTAACCCTAACCCTAACCAAAACCCTACAACTAACCCTATAAATAACCCTAACTCAAACCATAACCCTAACCCGAATTCTAACCCTTACCCTAACCCTAACCCTAACCCTAAACCTAACCCTAAACCTAATTCTAACCCTAACCCTAACCCGAACCCTAACCCTAACCCTAACCCAACCTTAACCCTAAACCTAACCTAACGCGAACCCGAAAACTAACCCTAACAAAACCCTAACCCTAACCCTACAGTAACCCTGACATTAACACTAACCCTAATCCTAACCCGCACCCTAACCCTAACCCTAACTCTAACCCTAACCCGAATCCAAAAACGAACCATAAAAATAATCCTAATCCTAATATTAACAATAACCTTAACTCTAACCCTAACCCTAAATCTAACCCTAACCTGAACCCTAACTCTGAACCGAACCCTAATCCCAACCCTAATGCTAACCTTAACCATAAACCTAACCCTAAACCTAACATGAACCAGAACCCTAACCCGAACCCTAACCCTAACCCTAACCCTAACGCAACCCTAAAACTAACCATAACCCTAACCCTAACCTAACCCTAACTTTAACACGAACCCTAAACCTAACATTAAACCAAACCCTAACCCTAACCCGAATCCTAACCCTATACTAAGAGTAAACCTAACCCTAACTTAACCCTAACCAAAACACTAACCCTAACCCTATTCCTAACCCTAACCTTAACCCGAACCCTAAACGTATCCTTAACCCTAATCCTAACCCTAACCTGAAACCTAACCCGAAACTAACCCTAACCCTAACAGTAACCTTATTCGAACCAGAACACGAACCCTAACCTTAACCCTAACCCTAATCCATACCCGAAACCTAACCCGAACCATAACCCTAACCCGAAACCGAACCCTAACCCGAAACCTAAACCTAACCCTAAACCTAACCCTAACAGTATCCCTCACCCTAACCCTAAACTTAAACCTAACCCTAACCCTAACCCTAACCAGAACCCTAACCCTAATCCGAACACGAACCCTAACCCGAAACCTAACCCTAACGATAACATTAAAACTTACCCTGAACCTAATCTTAACCCTAACCTGAACCATAACCCTAATAATAACCGTAACCCTAACCCTAACCCTAACATGAACCAACACCCTAAACCTAACGCCAAACCAAACCCGAACCCTAACCCGAAACCTAACCCTAAACCTAACCCTAAACCTAACATTAAACCTTACCCTAAACCTAACCCTAACCCTAACGCTAACCCTAACCCGAACCCGAACCCTAACCCTAACACTAAACCTAATGCAACCCTAACACTAACCCTAAACCTAACACTAACCCTAACCCGAATCGTAACCCTAACCCTTACCCAAACACTAAACCTAACCCTAATCCGAACCCTGACCCTAAGCCTAATCGTAATCCTAACCCTAACCCTAACATGAACCAGAACCCTAATCCGAACCCTAACCCTAACCCTAAACCTAAAGCAACCCTAACACCAACCCTAACCCTAACCCTAACCCTAACCCGAATCGTAACCCTAACCCTAACCCTAACACTAAACCTAACCCTAACCTGAAACCTAAACCTAACTCTAACCCTAAACCGAACCCTAACCCTAAACATAACCGTAATCCTAACCCTAACCCTAATATGAACCAGAACACTAACCCTAAACCTAACCCTAACCCTAACCCGAACCATAACCCTATCCTTAACCCTAACCCTAATCCTAACCTGAAAACTAACCCTAAACTAATCCTAACCCTAACACTAACCTAATCCTAACCCAAACCCTAAACTTAACCCTAACCCTAACACGAACCCGAACCCTAACCCGAAACATAACCAAACCCAAAACCGAACCCTAACCCGAACCCTAAACCTTACCATAACCCTAACAGTATCCCTAACCCTAACCCTAAACCGAAACCTAACCCTAACCATACCCTAACCCTAACCCTAACCAGAACCTTAACCGTACCCCGAACCCGAACCCTAACCCGAACCCTAACCCAAACAATAACATTAATCCTTACCCTAAACCTAACCTAAACCCTAACCCGAATCATAACCCTTACAATAACCGTAATCCTAACCCTAAACCTAACATGAACCTCACCCTAACCCTAACCTTAAACCTAACCCGAACCCTAACCCGAAACCTAACCCGAGCCCTAACCCTAACCCTAACCCTAAACCTAATCCTAATCCGAACTCGAACCCGAACCCTAAACCTAAACCGAAACCTAAACTTAACCGGAACCCTAACCCGAACCCTAAACCTAAACCTAACCCTAAACCTAATCTTAATCCGAACTCGAACCCAAAACCTAACCCTAACACTAACCCTAACCCTAACACTAACTGGAACCCTAAGCCTCACCCTAACTCTAACCCTAAGCCTAACCCTAAACCAAACCCTAACCCTAACCCTAAACCAAACCCTACCCCTAACCCTAACACGAACCCTTAACCTAACCAGAAACCTAACACGAACCCTAACCCTAACCATAACCCTAAACATAATCCTAATCCGATCTTGAACCCGAACCCTAACCCTAACACATACCCTAACCTAAACCCTAACACTAACCCGATCCGTAACCCTAACCCTAACCCTAACCCTACACCTAACGCTAACACGAACCCTGACCCTAATCCGAAACCTAAACCTAAAACTAACCCTAAACCTAACCCTAATCCAAACTCGAACTCGAACCCTAACCCTAATACTAACCCTAACCCTAACCGTAACCCTAACCCTAACCCTAGCATTAACCCTTACCCTAAACCTAACCCTAACCCGAACCTAAACCTAACCCTAACACTAAACCTAACCCAAACACGAACCCTAACTCTAACTCTAACCCTAACCCTAACCCTAACACTAACCCGAACCCTAACCCGAACCCGAACCCTAAACCAAACCATAACCCTAACCCTAACCGTAACCCTAACCCTAACCCTAACATGAACACTCACCCTAACCCTAAGCCTAATCCTAACCCTAACCCGAACCCTAACCCTAACCCTATCCTTAACCCTAACCCTTTCCCTAATGCTAAACCTAACCATAACACGAACCCTAACACTTACCCTACTCTAACCCTAACCCGAACCCTAACACTTACCCTTCTCTAACCTAACCCGAACCCTAACCTGAACACTAATGATAACCCGACCCTAACCCTAACCCTATCGCGAACCCCAACCCTAACCCTAATCCTATCCCGAACCCTAACCCTAACTCTAACCTGAAACCTAAATCTAACCTAACCCTAACTGTAACCCTAACCCTAATCCGAACCCTAACCATAACCCTAACCCAAACCCTAACCCTAACCCGTACCCTAACCCTACTCCTAACCCTAACACGCACCCTTACCCTAACACGAACCCTACCTCGAAACCTAACCCGAACCCTAACCCAAACCCTAACCCTATCCCGAACCCTGACCCTAACCTGACCCCTAAACCTAACCCTAATCCTAACCCCAACCCGAACCATAACCATAACCCTAACCCTAACACTAAACCTAAACCTAACTCGAACCCTAACCCTAACTCTAACACTAAACCTAACTCTAACGGTAACCCGAACCCTAACCCTAAACAGAACCCTAACCCAAACCCTAACCCTACACCCAACCGTAACCCTAACCCTAACATGAACCAGAACCCAAACCCAAACCCTATCCCTGACCTAACCCTAACAAATCCCTAACACTAACCCTAACCCTAACCCTAACCCTAACCCTAACCTTAACCCTAAACATAACCTTAACCCGAACAATAACCCTAATGCGAAACCTAACCCTAGACTAACACTAACCCTAACCCTAAACTAATCCGACCCCGAACCCTAACCTTAACCCTAACCCGAACCCGAACCCTAACCCTAACCCAAATCCGAACAATAACAGTATCCCTCACCATAACCCTAAACCTAACCCTAACCCTAACCCTAAACCTAACCCGAACCCTACCCGAACCCTAACCCTAACCCTAAACCTAACCCGAACCCGAATCCTAACCCTAACCCTAACTCTAACCTTAAACTTAACCCTAACCCGAACCCTAACCTGAACACGAACCCTAACCCAAACCCTAACCCGAACCCTAACCCTAACCCTAACCCTAACCAGAACCCGAACCTTAATCCTAACCCTAACAATAACCCCAACCCTAAACCTAACCCTAACCCTAACCCTAAGCCTAACCCTAACCAGATCCGGAACCCGAAACCTAACCCTAACCCTAAATCTAACCCTAACATTAACACTAACCCAAATCCTAACCAGAACACGAACCCTAAATCTAACCCTAACCCTAAACCTAAACCTAAGCCTAATCCTAACCCCAACCCTAAACCTAACCCTAATACGAACCTTAATCCTAAACCTAACCCTAACCCTAACATTAACACTAACCCTAAACCTAACCCAAACCCTACCCCTAACACTAACCCTAACCCTAACCCTAAACTTAACCCTAACCCGAAACCGAACCCTAACCCTAAGCCGAACCCGAACACTAAAACTAACCCTAAGCCTAACCCAAAACCGAACCCGAACCTGAACACTAAAACTAACCCTAAGCCTAACCCGAAACCGAACCCGAACCCTAAATCTAACCCTAACCCAAACGCTAACACTTACCCTAACCCTAACCCGAACCCGAACCCGAAACCTAACCCTAACCCTAACCATAACCCTAACATTAACACTAACCCTAATGCGAACCCGAACCCTAACCCTAACACTAACCCTAACCCTAACCCTAAACTTAACCCTAACCCAAAAACGAACCCTAACCCTAACCCGAACCCGAACACTAAAACTAACCCTAAGCCTAACCCGAAACCGAACCCGAACCCGAACACTAAAACTAACCCTAAGCCTAACCCGAAACCGAACCCGAAACATAAACCTAACCCTAACCAAAACGCTAACACTTACCCTAACCCTAACCCGAACCCGAACCCGAAACCTAACCCTAACCCTAACCATAACCCTAACATTAACACTAACCCTAATGTGAACCCGAACCCTAACCCTAACACTAACCCTAACCCTAACCCTAAACTTAACCCTAACCCGAAAACGAACCCTAACCCTAACCCGAACCCGAACACTAAAACTAACCCTAACCCTAACCCGAAAACGAACCCGAACACTAACCCTAACCTTAACCCGAACACGAACCCTAAATCTAACCCTAACCCTAACCCTAACCCTAAACCAAACCCGAACCCTAACCCTAACCCAAACCCTAACCCTAACCCTAACCATAACCAAAACCAAAACGCTAACACTAACCTGAACCCGAACCCTTAACCTAACCCTAACCCTAACCCTAACATTAACAATAACCCTAATCCTAACCCGAACCCTAACAATAACCCTAACCCCAACCCCAAACCTAACCCTAATCTGAACCTTAAACCTAAACCTAACCCTAACCCTAACCCTAACCCTAACCCTAACATTAACACTAACCCTAATCCTAACCCGAACCTGAACCCTAACCCTTACCCTAAACCTAACCCTAACCCGAACCCTAAACTAACCCTAACCCGAACACAAATCCTAACTCTAACCCGAACCCAAACCCTAACCCTAACCCGAACTTGAACACTAATACTAACCCTAACCCTAACCCGAAACCGAACCCGAACATTAACCCTAACCCTAATCTGAACACGAATCCTAACTCTAACCCTAACCCTAAACCTAAAACTAACCCTCAACCGAACCCGAACATGAACCATTCACCTAACCCTAATCCTAACATTAACACTAACCTTAATCCTAATCCGAACCCTAAACCTAACCATAACCCTAACACTAACCCTAACTCGAAACCTAACCCTAACCCAAAACTGAACCCTAACCCGAACCCGAACCCTTACCCTAACCCTAACCCTAACCCTAACCCTAACCCGAACCCGAACCCTAACACTAACCCAAACCCTAACCCTAACCCGAACCGAACCTTAACCCTAACCCTACCCCTAACCCTACTCCTAAACCTAACCCTAACACTAACCATAAGCCTAACACTAACCAGAACCCGAACCCGAAACCTAACCTTAAACCTAACCCTAACCCTAACGTTAACACTAACCCTAATCCCAAACCGAACCCTAACCCTAACCCTAAACCTAACCATAACACAAAACCTAATCTAAATCCGAACCCGAAACCCTAACCCTAACCCTAACCCTAACACTTAACCTAAACCCCAACCCGATCCCGATCCATAACCCTAACCCGAAAAATAACCCTAACCCTAACCCTAATGCTAAACCTAACCCTAACTATAACCCTATCCCTAAACCTAACCCTGACCCGAACCCTTACCCTAACCATAACCTGAACCCGAACCCTTACACTAACCCTAACCCTAACCCTAACATTAACAATAACCCTAATCCTAACCCGAACCCTAACAATAACCCTAACCCCAACCCCAAACCTAACCCTAATCTGAACCTTAAACCTAAACCTAACCCTAACCCTAACCCTAACCCTAACCCTAACATTAACACTAACCCTAATCCTAACCCGAACCTGAACCCTAACCCTTACCCTAAACCTAACCCTAACCCGAACCCTAAACTAACCCTAACCCGAACACAAATCCTAACTCTAACCCGAACCCAAACCCTAACCCTAACCCGAACTTGAACACTAATACTAACCCTAACCCTAACCCGAAACCGAACCCGAACATTAACCCTAACCCTAATCTGAACACGAATCCTAACTCTAACCCTAACCCTAAACCTAAAACTAACCCTCAACCGAACCCGAACATGAACCATTCACCTAACCCTAATCCTAACATTAACACTAACCTTAATCCTAATCCGAACCCTAAACCTAACCATAACCCTAACACTAACCCTAACTCGAAACCTAACCCTAACCCAAAACTGAACCCTAACCCGAACCCGAACCCTTACCCTAACCCTAACCCTAACCCTAACCCTAACCCGAACCCGAACCCTAACACTAACCCAAACCCTAACCCTAACCCGAACCGAACCTTAACCCTAACCCTACCCCTAACCCTACTCCTAAACCTAACCCTAACACTAACCATAAGCCTAACACTAACCAGAACCCGAACCCGAAACCTAACCTTAAACCTAACCCTAACCCTAACGTTAACACTAACCCTAATCCCAAACCGAACCCTAACCCTAACCCTAAACCTAACCATAACACAAAACCTAATCTAAATCCGAACCCGAAACCCTAACCCTAACCCTAACCCTAACACTTAACCTAAACCCCAACCCGATCCCGATCCATAACCCTAACCCGAAAAATAACCCTAACCCTAACCCTAATGCTAAACCTAACCCTAACTATAACCCTATCCCTAAACCTAACCCTGACCCGAACCCTTACCCTAACCATAACCTGAACCCGAACCCTTACACTAACCCTAACCCTAAACCTAACCCTAAACCGAACCCAAACAAGAACCCTAACCCAAACCCTAACCCAAACCCTAACCCTAACATTGAAGCGCACTGATATATTGATTTTTCCATGCTATTGTACAGATATCAGGTTAATATTAAAGGTCAGCTATTATATTACTTTTCATGCTATAGTATGGATATTATATTAAAATTAAATATCAAAGTGTACCTATAATATTAGTTTTAAAATGTATAATGCTGATATTATATTAATCATAAATGTCACAGAGCAGCTATAATATTAGTATAGGATGCTATAGCATAAATATTTTATTAAAATTGAATGTCACAGGAAAGCTATTATATTGGTTTTAAATCTATAATAATGATATTAATTATAAATGTCACAGTACAATTATTATATTAGCTTTGAATACTATAGTATGGCTATCATATTCATATCAAAGGTCAAAGTGCATATGAACACAAAATTAGTCAGGCAGTCAGTAAAGATAGGTAGATTGAGTCAGATCAGATCAAGGAGGCCAATTACAGTTAATCCCAGATGTTGGAGAGGAATTGAAATGCTAATGCCTTCAGAGCCCTTCCTCCACCCTTATCAGATAATCTGCCCCTGCTCCAACTTGTTGCTAAGGTAACCTGCCCAGGAATGTCCTTCCCTAGAGGGAGTTGTAAAAGTTGCTAGTTAATTCACCCTGGGCCCCCCTTCCTGACAAATGCTCCACTTTGGCCCCTCCAAACCATCTGCTTCTCACCTTTTGGCCATCCCACTGAGCATCTCCTGGGCCTAGTCATGTATGCAAGAAGGGAAGAGATAAAGGGAAGACAGCAAAAGAACAAAAGAAGCCTGAGATATATAAAAAGGCTCTTTGTGATAGAGAGGTGGGAGGAAAAGGGAGAAAGAAGGGGAATTTCATGAAGATGGAAGGAGACCCTCATCATTACAGGTGAAGAAAAAGAAAAAAAAAAGAAGTGTGTCACATTAGATTGGGTAGAGAGAAGTGATGGGAGGGGAGGGGGGGAAGAAAGGGTAGCAGAATAAAATAGACATTATTATTGCTGTATGTATATATTTGACTACATGACCAATGGTATTCTGCAACCTGTGCACTCAAAAATGAGAAATTATACCCCATCTGATTCAAATGTATGATATGTCAAGATCATTATATTGTCATGTGTAACTAATTAAAACAAATTAAAAAAAATAAAATGAAAAAAAGGCTCTTGGGATTCCAGGATACCAGCTATGGCCCCTTTCTCCCTCCAAGGAGAAGTCTGTTACCCCTTTTTAAATAAATCCTGTTTTATATGCTTGCTTTGGTGTGCTTCTCTAATGTTATATGTCAACATGTTAAGAAGCAGAACTCGTTACTGGTATTACAGCCATTTGATCAGTTTTAGATGTTCTAATATAGATACCATATTAGTATTAAAGGCCAAAGGTAAAAATTATACCACTTTTAGTTGCTTGAGTATGAATATCATATTAGTATTAAAGTCAACAATGCAGTTAATATATTAATTTTAGATAAGATTATAGGAATATCATATTAGTTATTAGCCATAAAGCAGATATTATGTTAGTTTAAAGTGCAATAGTATGGATATAATGTTCATATTAAATGCCACAGGCCATCTATTTATCTGTTTTAGATGCTATAATATGGACAATAAATAAATATGAACATTGACCAGGAAATTATTATATTGGTCATAGAAATATATACAGGTCATAGAAAGAATGGTATATTAATATTAAAAGTCACACTGCATCTATTGCATTGGTTTTAGAAGCTATAATATACATATAATATTAGTATTAAACACTACAGGGAAGCTATTAGTTTTAGATGCTATAGTATGTATATCACATTAGTATTCAGGGCCACAGTATAGCTATTACATTAATTTTAGATATGATAGTTTAGATATCTTATCAGTGTTAAGGGCCACAGAACAGCTATTATGCCATTTTTCAAAGGATTTAGTATAGATATTACACTTGCATTATAGATCATAATGCAGCTATTATATTAGTTTATAATGCCAAAACACAAATATAATATTAATATCAAAGTCCATAGAATAGTTTTTAAATTAGTTTCAAATGCTATACTATGGATATTATGTTAAAACTAAAGGCCAAAGGGCAGATAAAATATTAGTATATGATTCTGTGGTATACATGTTATAACATCTATTAGTATTAAGGACCAAAGTTTACCCTTTATATTAGTTTAAGATGTTATTTTATTAATATTACATTAACTCAAAGCCAGATGTCAGCTATCATATTAGTTTTTATGCTATTCTATGGACATAACATAAATATGAGAGGCCACATGTCAGCTATTACATTAGCTTGAGATAGCAAAGTATGAAATTACATCAATATACTATTATAAAAAACTATAGGCAGCTAGTATATTAGTACAGAATTCTATAGTGTAGATAGTACATCAACATTAAAGGTCACAGGGCAGCTATTTTATCAGTTTTAGAGTCTATAATATGGATATCACAGTAGTGATATATATGGATATTACTTTAATGTTAAAGGACACAGGGAATATATATTAGATTATTATTATTATTAAGTTAGATTACATAAGACAGTATATATTCATTGGTATTAAAGGCCACAGGAGAGCTATTCTGTAAGACTGAGAGGCTATAGTATGAATATCATATTACTGTAAAAGACTACAAGGCGCTATTACTTTAGTATCAGATGTTATAGTTTGGATATCATATAAATATACAGGTCACATGGCAACTATTATATAAATTTTAAATTCTATATTTTTGATACTATAGTATTTTTTAAAACCACATGGCAGTTATTATATTTTAGATATTATTTGTTGGATATCACTAGTATGTAAGATTACAAGAAAGTTAATATATTAGTATATGGTGCTGTAGCATGGATATCACATTAACATTAAAGGCTGCAGGGCAGCTATTATATTTATTTAAGTGCTGTATTAGTGATAGTTTATTTATATTAAAGTTCACAAATCAGCCATTATATTAGAATCAGATGCTACAGTATAGTTATCACATTAATAATAATGCCACATGGTAGGTACTATATGTGTTTAATATGCTATAGTATTGATTTTACATTGATAATGAAGGCAATAGTGCAGCTATTATATTAGCTTTACTCGCAATAGTATGCACATGATATTAGCACTAAAAGCCACAGGGCAGTTATTATACTAGTTTTAGAGGCTGTGCTATGGATATATTTAGAATACTATAGGCCAAAATACAGTTATTCTATTGTTTTTAGAATGCATATTATAATAATACTAAAGGCCATAGAAGAGCTCTTCTGTTTTAGATGCTACAGTACATATATTACATTGTTATTAAAGACCACAGGAGAGTCACTTTGTTATATTTATTTATTTATATAAATTTTATATATATATATATATATATATATATATATATATATATATATATATATATATATATACCAAAGCACAGCTATTATATTTATTTCAAACACTGCATTATGAATATTAGTATCAAAGTCTACATGGTAACTACATGTTTTAGGTGCTATAGTATAGATATTACATTGTTATTAAAGACCACAGGAGAGTCATATATAAATAAAAATATATATAAATATATATATTTATATGAATTTCTTTAGATAAGGGGAATTAGTCATATTTTATTAATTTTATTACTTTTAGATGCTATAGTACAAATATCATTTTAGTATTCAATGTCACAGGGCAGCTATTATAATAGTTTTAGACTGTATAATATGGAGATCATATTAGCATTAAAGGTCTTAGGGCAGAAATTGTATTAGTTTTAGAAGGTATAATATGAACGATATAGTATGGGTATTATATTATTATTAAAGGCCACAGGGTAGCTATTATATTAGTGGTGGACTGTATAGAATAGAGATGATGTTAGTATTAAAGGCCATAGGACAGCACTTATATTAGTTTTATAATGTATAATAGGATAATATATTAATTATAATCACCACAGGTGTTATGATTTGGATGTGAGGTGTCTCCCAAAGTTCATGTGTGAGACAATGCAAGAAGGTTCAGAGAAGAAATTATGGGGCTTTAAAAGCCTTACCTCAATCAGTAAATTAATCTCCTGATTGGATTAATTGAGTGGTGACTGGAGGCAAGTGGGGTGTGACTGGAGGAGACGGGGCATTTGGGGTAAGCCTTTGACATATATATTTGTATCCAGCAAGTGGAGATCTATTGAGCTAGTGAGCTAGCTAGATATCTCCTTCCTGATCATCATGAGACCTGCTTCCTTCTACCACACTCTTTCACCATGATGTCCTGTTTTACCTTGAGCTCCAAGGAATGGAACCCGCAATGGATTGAGACCTCTGAAACTATGAACACTCAAATCACCTTCCTTCTGATATACCTAGCCTAGTTATCTCATTAGATTAGAAGCCAGCTTGTCACAAGTTATGAAGGATTCATTTCTGTTTTCTGTAAAAATATCAGGATGTCTGTATGGCCTGGCCATTAGTTGATGTTGTAAAGCTGATTGGAATGCCTGCCGGTGCCCTGAACTCACCCAGGTCCGGTTTTCCCTGACCATGTAACAACCCTTTCCTAAACCTTAGTGACACCTCATAAATTCTGGCCCTCCCTGGCCAGATAATGACCCTCTCTGAGTCTCTAAGATCTCCATAAATTCTGATGCCAGGGCCAGCAAAAATGTAAACTTGTGTTATGCTCTTCAGAATGTTGTTATCTGTAACCCCCCCCTTTGTGTAACTTTTTGGGCTATAAAACTGGGCCACAAAGAAGCCTCGGGGCTGTCCTTGGCTCCCCCGATTTTGAGGGGCAAGGCAGCCCGGCTGGTTGAAATAATAAGCTTGCTTTAATTTGATTTTAATTGGAGTCAGTGGTCTTTTCTTGCGTCGTGGTCTAACATTTTGGAGTTACCCAGTGAGATCAAACTGCAGGACCAGACTGCAATATCAGGCTTCTGGAAATTCTGAAGTCGGACCTTCGCTCCGGGGCTCAGGGCTGGAGAGCCACTCTAGGGGGTGCGCACCTTGAGATATTCCAAGGCCCCAGGGTGAGCCTTTGGTCCTTGGAGAGCTGGAGTGAACTGCCGCACTAAAACAATTAGCAAGCATCCGGTGGATGAGGTCTCCATAGGTAAGTGGCGCCTTCATAACATCTGATATCCGGTTAAGGGAGATCTCTTCTGAAGACAGAGAGGTGGCCTGGTGAGGTTCACATATACTCCTGTCAGGACAGTAATGAGAAATCGTTCTGTCTTCTGTTCTGTTCTGTAGGGAATTCCCCTGGAAGTGTAGAGAGGTGACGACGGGCAGGTACACACTCCTACCCGGGAGCTTTAGCAAGAGGTTGCATTGCTCCTCTGTTTTTCTGTTTCGGTGCCGGGTTTGTGTTTCCTTGTGTTTTGTTCTGGGTTATATATGTTTTTTTCTGTCTTTTGTTGTGTGACTTCTGTGGTGAAACTTAAGGAAAGTGGATGTCAAAATGGGTAATAAAGCAAATAAGCCTGATAGCCCTTTGAACTGTGTTTTAAGGAATTTTGATAAACTTTACCCCTCTTTTGTTAAGCAGAGCTATGATTATCCCATCACCAAGAATCGCCTCTGAACTTTCTGTGAGGCAGAATGGCCCACTTTTGGAATTGGCTGGCCCCCTGAGGGCACCTTTGATCTCCAGGTGGCATGGGCTGTAACTAATGCCACTCTTGGCAACCCTGGCCACCCAGATCAAATAGGATATATCCTACCCTGGGCAGAAGCAACAACTAATCCACCCCCTTGGATGGTCTGGAATGGACAGGGAGGGCAGGCCCTGATTGTGACCAAAAAAACTTCCCAGGAGCCCTCAATTAAGAGCCCTGTTTTACAGGACGCTCAGGAGGATCCCCCCCCCATACACTGGGGCTCCTTTTTATCTCCCTGCTGCTGGTTCAGGAACAATGGAGACAGCTGCAAAAACTGCACCACCACCTCTCTCCCCCTCCCCTGAGCCGCTGCAACTACCTCATTCCACCACTCCTTCTGCTATCACTTCCCCAAATAAGCCAGCCCCTGTTCCATCCCCTCCCCATCCCCGACAGGGTCGCCCCTATGGAAGGCCTGATTCCATCCCCTCCCCAGGCAGACCCGCAGGCACTGTTTCTATTTCTATCCCAGAGGAAGAGGTGACTCTCGCCCCTGTCCTTCCTCTCCGCCAGGTTCCAGAAGGTCGTTACATATATGTACCGTTTTCCACAACGGATCTCTACAATTGGAAAAACCAGAATCCCCCGTTTAGTGTGGATCCTAGTTCCCTGATTTCCCTGGTTGATTCTGTCTTTTTTAATCATCTCCCCACCTGGGATGACTGCCAACAGATTCTGCATACCCTTTTCACTAAGGAGGAAAGGGAGCGAATCCTGGCAGAAGCAGCTAAAGCGCTGCCAGGAATAAACTCTCTTATGCATGACGAGAAAATGGAAGTAATCAACTTGGCTTTACCTAAAAGAAGACCAGACTGGGATTATGGAAGGTTGGAAGGTAGGAGAGCACTCAGTGATTACCACCAGGCTCTATTAGAGGGTCTTAGGAGGGCAGCTCGCAAGCCCACCAATCTTTCAAAAGTAGCAGAGGTGAAACAAAACCCAGAGGAATAGCCTTCAGCGTTTCTTGAATGGCTCCTAGAGGCATACCGTCTATATACTCCTATAGATCCTGAGGACCCGACAAATCTGAAGGCGATTAACCTGGCTTTTGTAGCTCAGTCAGCCCGAGACATGCGTAAAAAGATTCAAAAGATAGATGGCTTTGCAGGGAAGAATAGGTCAGAATTATTGGAGATAGCCCAAAAGGGGTTCGAAAAAAGAGAGAGCCGGGATGATCTACTGATAAGGAAAGTAAATCTGGCCACAGTAGCTGCACTAAGGTCTCCTGAAGTTTTCAATTCCAGACAGATGCAGGCGGCACATGGCAGGGGCAAAAGATGGACTCCCCTCCAAATAGATCAGTGTGCCTATTGCTGGGAATATGGACACTGGAAAAATCAGTGCCCCCAACGAAATCGAAAAGACTTTCCCCCGCTGCAGACTGGAGCCCCTCAGCCAAAACCGGCTCTAACTTTAGAAGAATAGGGGGACCATGGCTCTTTCAAACTAGGCTCCCGAGAGCCAATGGTAACCTTCACAATTGGGAGCCAACCTGTAAATTTCTTGGTGGATACAGGGGCTTCATATTCGGTGTTACAGAAGCCCCTAGGATCCCTCACTAATGAAACTATGGAAGTACAAGGGGCAACAGGAGAAATTAAAAATTATAGATGGACCACAGATCGGACTGTTGATGTAGGACAAGGAACAGTGACTCACTCTTTCATTGTTATCCCTGAATGCCCTTTCCCATTGCTGGGGCGGGACCTTCTAAGCAAACTTCAGGCAACTATATCATTTACAGGGGAGATGCCTACACTACAATTGGGGAGTCCTACAAGAGCCTTAACTATAACATGCCCATTAAGTGAGGAATATCTGCTTTCTCAAAATCCTATCCAAGCTTCAGAGGGAAAATGGAAAAAAACTATTAATCCAAGAAATTCCTGCAGTTTGGGCTGAAGATAATCCTCCGGGGTTAGCTAAACATGTGCCACCAGTCGTAGTCCAACTAACCTCTGGGGCTATGCCCATTCGGGTTAGACAATACCCCATTAGCTCTGAAGCCAGAGAAGGCGTCAAAATTCATATCAGACGTCTCCTAAAAGAGGGAATACTAATTAGATGCCAGTCAACCTGGAACATCCCTTTGCTGCCGGTCCAAAAGCCTGGGACTCATGATTACAGACCAGTACAGGACTTAAGAGAAGTACACCCAACCGTCCCAAACCCTTATACCTTGCTCAGTATGTTGCCACCAGAACATACAGTCTACACGGTATTAGATCTGAAAGATGCATTTTTCTCCATTCCTTTGTCAAAACTGAGTCAGCCCATCTTTGCATTTGAATGGACTGACCTGGAACAGGGGATATCGGGACAACTAACCTGGACTCGACTACCTCAAGGATTTAAGAACTCCCCCACCATCTTTGATGAAGCACTCAACAAAGACTTAAGCCTCTTCCGCAGTGAGTACCCCGAGATAACCTTGCTCCAATATGTGGATGATCTTTTACTAGCAGCAAGGGATGAAAGGGACTGTTTAAGGGCCACCCAGGGTTTATTGAGAACCTTGGCTCAATTGGGGTACCGAGTCTCCAAAAAAGAAAGCACAAATCTGTTCTCCTCGAGTTACTTATCTAGGATATGAACTGAGGGAAGGGAAAAGGCTGCTATCCCAAGCCCGCATAGAGGTCATAATGAAGATCCCAATCCCAACTACTAAAAGGCAAGTTAGGGAGTTCCTGGGGGCAGTTGGGTACTGCCGTCTTTGGATACCTGGATTTGCTGAAATTGCCAAGCAACTGCAGGGGGCAACTCACCCTTAGTTTGGACTGAAGAAAATGACTTAGCTTTTAAAAATCTAAAAAAGGCCCTGGCACAGGCTCCAGCCCTAACCCTCCCTGATATCTCTAAGCCCTTCCATCTGTATGTTCATGAGAAAAAGGGCATTGCAAAAGGGGTTCTTACCCAAAATCTAGGGCCATGGAAAAGGCCTATTGCCTACATTTCAAAAAGGCTGGATCCAGTAGCGTCAGGATGGCCCCCTTGTTTACGAGCCATTGCGGCTACTGCACTTCTGGTGAAGGAAACAGACAAGCTTACCCTAGGGCAGACTCTAACTGTGACTGCCCCTCATGCAGTGGAAGCTCTATTGAGGGATGCCACAAATCATTGGATGTCAAATGCCCGCCTCACTCAATATCAAGCTCTACTCCTAGATAAAGACAGATTAACCTTCAGTAAATCCCTGGCCATCAATCCAGCAACTCTGCTGCTGGACAGCAATCCAGAGGAGCCAATTCATGTCTGTTCAGAGATGCTGGATGTCATCCAAGGTACTCGACTAGACCTGACTGACATTCCTCTCACCGTCAGAGACGCAGACCTTTACACCGATGGCAGCAGCTATGTCCGGGATGGAATAAGGTATGCAGGGGCAGCTGTAGTCACAGGTCAAAAAGAAGTTATTTGGGCCCAGGCTCTGCCCAGGGGCTCATCAGCCCAGAAAGCAGAAATCATTGCTGTGACACAGGCATTGAGATGGGCAAAAGGAAAACGGGTGAATATCTACACAGACAGCCATTATGCCTTTGCTACGGCACATGTGCATGGACAAATATATAAACAAAGGGGACTTCTAACCTCAGATGGCAAGACCATCAAAAATAAACAAGAAATTCTTGAACTCCTGGAGGCAATTTTGTTACCAGACAAATTGGCTATTATCCACTGGCCTGGACACCGCAAAGACGATAGTCCTCAGACCCAGGGTAACAACCTGGCAGATCAAACAGCCAGGGAAATAGCCCTTGGAGAGCCAAAATACCAAGCTGTCCTAGAACTCTCCAATTATCCAAAATTTCCAGTTAAATTTTGGGAAGAGGCCCCGTCATATACTACAGAAGAAATAAACTCATACTCCTCAATGGGGGCCCAGCAAAACTGTCATGGCTGGTGGACTCTCCCAGATAAAAAAATCTGCATACCTAAGCTACTAGGGAGAAAATGGTTAACTAATCTTCATCAAGCCATGCATTTAATCCCCCAAGAAGATGTCAGAATTGATCTCACCCTATGTCTGGCTACCAGGACATCGAGAGATGCTTCAAGATATCTCAAATCGATGCATGACATGTGCACAGGTAAACGCTAAAAGGAACCAACTTCCACAAGGAAACAGGAGTCAAGGTACTGTACCTGGTGAATTTTGGGAACTAGACTTCACTGAAATTAAACCTGGACTATATGGATATAAATACTTGTTAGTCTTTGTTGATACTGTCTCAGGCTGGGTAGAGGCTTTTCCAACCCGGATGGAAACAGCACAAATAGTAGTTAAAAAGCTAATAACTGAGATTGTTCCTAGATTTGGCCTCCCTCTAATTTTGGGGTCTGACAATGGCCCGGCCTTCACGGCCAAATTATCTCAATTGATTTCAAAGGCCCTTAATATAAACTGGAAATTACGCTGTATGTATTATCCTCAAAGCTCAGGGAAAGTAGAAAGGATGAACAGAACATTGAAGGAAACACTGACTAAATTAATTCTTGAGACTGGTGGTAACTGGGTTGATCTCCTGCCTTTTGCCCTGCTGAGGGCCTGTTGTACTCCTTATCGGGAAAAATTTACCCCTTATGAAATAATTTATGGGCGGCCACCGCCTGTGGTTCCCAGAATACATCTAGATCTGCTGGGAGACATTCCAGTCTCAGAGGCACTTAAAGGGTTACAACTAATCATGGATAAGATCTTTCCTCAGGTCCAGGCTGCTCAACCCATCAGACACAGATCGCCTGATCATTCATTCCAGCCTGGAGATGCTGTGCTGATAAGACAGTTAAAAACCAACAGTCTTGAACCCAGGTGGAAAGGCCCTTACATCGTGATTCTCCGCACTCCCACTGCCCTCAAAGTTGCTGGCATTCCTGCATGGATTCACCATTCACAGCTTAAGAAGGCACCTGCAGAACCCACTGGAGGAGAATCAAGCAACCAAAGGTGGAAAGTGACTAAACGTGGACCCTTTAAAATTAAAATTTCTAAGGGTTAATGTTTTGTCATTAACTTCTCATTTTTTCCTTGTCATTGTAAACATTATGCTAATGTTTTTCACTTGTTGTAATATATATGTATTCTTGGGTTTTAGCTATGCCAGTTTCAATGAACCTTGCACCCCTTCTGTAGCCCAGGTAGGACCTGCCATTGCAGGATCCCCACTAATATTAAATTGCACTTACTCCTGTCAGGATCCAATAATTGGCCCTATCAGATGGTATAAAGATAACCAAGAAGTTTTTAGTCAGGTGTTCAGGGAGGGACCATGGAAAAACCTCACAGATCAGTCCCAAAGAGGTAATATAAACTTTGGAATCTATAAATACTCAGCTCACCCACGAGATTCAGGGCAAAATTCCTGTGTTAAGCTTAAAAAGGGAGCCCTGGTGGAAACTGTATCTTCAAGTGCCACTTTAAATGTGAGCCCCCTAGATTCTGTAAATAACCAGAACTTCTGGCTACAATTGGCTGTTGATACTATGAACAAAAGTTCCTTCTGCATACAAGAAGGAAGCTCAGTCCATCAATTGTTAGCTAATGGGCCTGTCTATAAAATATGATGACTATGTTAAGGTGACTGGGGATAGAGTTACACAGCAAAACTGGCCTGTGTCTCATACAGAGTCATCCTTGCCGGCTTCACTAATTGTCCATAAACATTGTCTATGCATAGAATGCACCCTTCCTCGATCCCCACCAAATTGTTCTATTGAACAATATATCTCCCTACCCAATGGCAAACGACTTCCTACGGGATGGGTTTTTCTCTGTAATAAGACAATTTCTCTGGAATCTGCTCTGTTGGGAGGATTTTTCCTTTACTGCCATCCCTTGGCATCTTCCAACCGAGTTATCCGAAGTCTGCCCCCCAATTGCAATGACAATGTAATCCTCCTGGATCCACTAGATGTTGCAATTGCAGCAGCTTTCATTCTACCAGTCCCGGGACTAATGGTAGGAATTCAAAGAGAAATCACTAAATTAGCCTGTAGTTTTAGCAAAACAGCTAGCCTTACAGCACAAGTTCTAGAAGAAATTAATCAAGAGATGAAGGAATTCCGAACCTCAGTACTACAAAATAGAGCAGCTACTGACTTTCTGCTACTGAAATATCATTTGGGCTGCCAACAATTCCCAGGCATGTGCTGTTTTAATATTACTGACTATTCTAATGTTATTCAACAACAGATAGATGAAACGAAAAAGGAAATAAACAAGATCCAAATGGACAACTTTTGGCCAGACCTAAAAACCTGGTTTCCATGGTTAACTTCTCTTGCAGGTCCTATAATTTGTATTCTTCTCCTATTAGTTATTGTCCCATGCATTATTAACTATGTGCTCAGGTTTATAGGGCTACAACTCAATTCTGTTAGGTACCACCGACAGTATTAACATATGTTGCTGACATTACTGGTTGCTCCCTATCAAAGATTTGAAAGGGACACATCAGAAAAGGGGGGAATGATATACCTAGCCTAGTTATCTCATTAGATTAGAAGCCAGCTTGTCACAAGTTATGAAGGATTCATTTCTGTTTTCTGTAAAAATATCAGGATGTCTGTATGGCCTGGCCATTAGTTGATGTTGTAAAGCTGATTGGAATGCCTGCCGGTGCCCTGAACTCACCCAGGTCCGGTTTTCCCTGACCATATAACAACCCTTTCCTAAACCTTAGTGACACCTCATAAATTCTGGCCTTCCCTGGCCAGATAATGACCCTCTCTGAGTCTCTAAGATCTCCATAAATTCTGATGCCAGGGCCAGCAAAAATGTAAACTTGTGTTTTGCTCTTCAGAATGTTGTTATCTGTAACCCCCCCTTTGTGTAACTTTTTGGGCTATAAAACTGGGCCACAAAGAAGCCTCGGGGCTGTCCTTGGCTCCCCCAATTTTGAGGGGCAAGGCAGCCCGGCCGGTCGAAATAATAAGCTTGCTTTAATTTGATTTTAATTGGAGTCAGTGGTCTTTTCTTGCGTTGTGGTCTAACACTTCCTCTATAACTTTGCTGTTTGGGTCTTTTAGTCAGAGCAGTGAAGAATCTGAAGAAAATAAATTAGTACCAAGAAGAGGAGTCACTGCTGTGACTAACCTAACCAAATGGTTCAGAAGATTTTGGAGCTCTTTTCAAATTGGTGCAAGAAATTTTGAGATGCTCAACAGTGCAAGCTGAAAATGGTTTAAACTGTCGTAAGCAGAACTTAGTGGCCAATTCTTGTGGAAGCTCAGAAGACCAGAATGCCAATGGGACCAAGAACAGTGAAGACAGGGCTTGAGAGGGCTCAAAGGAGGATACTATTGGTAAGTGGGCTAGAGGCCATTAATGTTATATTCTGGCTGAGAAGTTGTCTGCCTTTTGCTTATGTCCTGAGGCTTTCTGTGAGGCTGATTTTAAAAGTGATACCCATCTTAACCTGGCAGAAGAAATTTCTAGGCAGCACAGAATTCAGGAAGTGGCATGGATATTGTTGGTGGCTTTTAGCCAAGTTTATTTTGACATTCAGAAGCAGAAAGCAGAACAAATTTGAAAAACATGAACTTGAAAGATGGGAATAAAACTGGGACCAAGGAAGTTGCAGTTTTTAAAAACTTTACCATTACTAATGAAATGCTAAAGACTTTGCCCAAAGACAATAAAAAAGATGGCTTGAGGGCATCTCAGGAGCTAGCAAGACCACACCCAACTCAGGCCCAAGGGAGTAAAAGTGAAAATTCTCTTGGAGACCAATGGGGAATCCTTCTTCTTTTTTTAAAGAGAGAGAGGGAGAGAGAGAGAGAATTGTAATATTTATTTTTTTAGTTTTCGGCAGACACAACATCTTTGTTTGTATGTGGTGCTAAGGATTGAACACCGGCCGCAGGCCAGGCGAGCACACTACTGCTTGAGCCACATCCTCAGCCTTGGGGAATCCTTCTTGCACAGGGAGCCTAGAAATTTTTTTCAACATGCTTCCACCAGACACTCTGAGGCTGTTGCATCCAAGGTGTCTGAAGGCTTTACCACTTATTGCTTTGAATGGCAATAGACATTGGCACCAACCATGTGGTGCTGGTTCTGCAGGAATGCAGGATGCTGGAATTAGGTGGTCATAGAAATTTCCACCAAGATTTCAAAGGAAGGCCTGGGAGTCCAGGCAAAGTGCAGCAGGGTTGTAGTCCATGCAGGCAGCCCCTGAGAGGGCAAAGTGTGGAGGTGTGAGACCCCCAAGATTAAGAAATGCCAGTAATGTGGGACACCATCTTAAAAAAGCTGTAGGAATCATGCAGAGACAAGCCAACAGAAAGCCACTTGGCTACAAACCACAAGGCCACAGGGGCAGATCTACACAAGCCCTTTGGAGAGAACATCATGATGCTATGAGCTCCAGATGCCAGTAACAGAACTACAGAACTTGTTTTCCCAGCTGGATTTCAGTCTTTGTTCTTATCCCTTCTTTCTATGCCCCTATTTTTCTGAATGAAAATGTTTGCTCTGTACCATTATATATTAGATACTTGTAAATTGCTTTTAATTTAATGGGAGCTCAAAATGCAACATTGCCTTAACTTTGGACTTGAACTTTGAGCAATATTGGAACTGTTGAAACTATGGGGACTCTTAGGAATGAATTAAGTATTCATGTATAAAACAATGCAAAAAGTTTCAGAGATTGGGTTGTAAGAGTCTTAACACAATCAGTAAATTAATCACCTGAAGGGTTTGATTGAGTGGTAACTGAAGGCTGGTGAGGTGTGGCTGGAGAACTTGGGGCATTGGAAACATGTCTTTGGGGATATATTTGTATCTGGCAAGTGGAGATCTCTTTCTCAGTCTCTGATTTCTGATCATCATGAGAGCTGCTTTCCTCCACCACACTCTTCAACCATGATGTCCTGCCTCATCCTGAAAGACAAGGAATGGATCCAGCTGTCTGTGGACTGAGAACTCTGAAACTGTGAGCCTCCAAATGAACTTTTCCTCTTTTACAATTGTGCTTTTAGTGACAGCAATGAAAAAAAGCTGACTAAAACAAGAGGGCTCTATTTTGTTTGTCTTGGATATGACATGTAGAAGTCATGTTAGTTATCAAAGGCCACAGGGCAGCCATTATATAAGTTTATATGTCACAGTTTGTATGTTCTATTAATATTAAAGGCTACATGGCAGATATTATGTAAGTTTTAGAGGCCAAAAGTATGGATATTATGTTAATATTAAAGGCCACAGGCAGCTATTAGTTTTTTTATTCTATACTATGTATATCACATTAGTATTAAAAGCAGCCATTATATTGGTTTATAAGTCACAGTATGAATATTATATTAACATTAAAGCCATGTGGCAGCTATTATAATAGTTTTAGCGCAAAAGTATGGGTAGTATGTTAATATTAAAGGTCTCAGGTCAATTGTTATATTAGTTTTAGAGATTAAAGAATGGCTTTCATATTGAAGTCCACAGTACAGTTATTATATTAATTTTCAATGCTATAGTGTGGATAAAACATTAGTACTGAAGGCCACAGGGAAGATATAAAATTAGTTTTAGATGCAATACTATGGATATTCCTGTAACATAATAAGTGACAGAGAAGCTATTGTATAAATTGTAGAAAGTGTAGTATAGACTTATAATAATATTAAAGGCTAGAGGGCATCAAATCTATTAGTAACAGATTCTACACTATGGACATCAGATTAGTCTTTAGCACCACTGCATAGCTATTTTATTAGTTTTATGTGCTACATGTGGAAAATATGTTAGTATTAAGGCAATAAGACAACTATTATATTGGTATTACATGCTTCACTATGGATATCAAATTAATAATAAGGCCACAAATCAGCTACTACATTCATTTTAGATGCTATGTATGGATATTATATTAGAGTTAAAAGCCACAGTGCAGCTATGATATCTGGTTTTGATACTGTGCTAAGAATATAGTAACAAGGCACAAGGCAGTATTACATTAGTTGTATATGCTCTAGTATGGATATTATATTACTATTAAAGGCCATTGGACAAATATTATGTCAGGTTTAGATGATACAGTATGCATATTAGTTTTTGATGCTATAATACCTATTTATGATACTAATATCCTATTAGCTTTAAAAGCCACAGTACAGATATTATATTAATTTTAGATACTAAATAAAAATGTTACATGAATATTAATATATTAGTATCAGATGCTACACTATGAATAGTACAAATAAAAAATGTGCAGCTATCATTTAGTTTTAGATATTCTAGCAGGATATCAAAGTGATATTAAAGGACACAGGATTAACTATTATATTAGCTTTAGATACTATGTAATAAATATTATATTAGTATTACTTGCCACAGGTCAAGTATTATATTCATTTCAGATGCCACGGTACTAATATCAAATTCATGCCAAGGCCTCAGTGCAGCTATTGCATTAGTTGTAGATGCTATTTTATGGGCATCATATTAGCATGAATGCAACATTGAGGCAATTACATTGGTTCTGGAGGCCACACTGTGGATATCATATTAATGTTAAAGGCCATAGAAAATGTATTTGGATATTATGTTAATAATAAAGGAAAGAGGTCAGTGATTTAATTAGTTTTAGTTGCTATAGTATCTACATCATATTAACATGAAAGTTCACAGGGCAGCTATAATGTCAGTATTAGACACTCTACTAAAGATGCTATATTAATGTTAAAAGCCACAGGGGACTAGTATATCAATTTTAATGTTATTGTATAGATATCATGTTGATATTAAAGATCATAGGGTAGCTATCATATTAGTATTAGATACTATAGTATAGATATTATATTATAATTAAAGGTCACAGGGCATTTTTTACATTAGCTTTAAAATCTATAATACCTATATTATATAAATTGTAAATGTCATAGAAAAACTATGATATTAGTTGTGGATACTATGGTGTGAGTATCGTGTTAGTACTAAAGGCCATGAGACAGCCATTATATTAGATTATAGGCCACAGTGTATGTATTATATTAATATTAAAGGCCACATGGCTGCTACTATGTTAGTTTTGTTGGCCAAATAATACATATTATATTAATATTAAATGCTACAGGGCAGTTGTTATTTTAGTTTTATGGCTAAAGTATGTATATCATATTCATATTAGGGTTAGATGGCAACAGGCCATTTTTATATTGGTTTTAGAAGCTATAATATGGATATCATATTAATATTAAAGACCAAAGAACAGACAATATATTAGCTATAGAAGCTATAATATAGATAACATAATAGTCTTTAAGGCTACAGGGCAGATATTTTATTAGTTCCAGCTGCCACAGTATTGATACTGTATTAGTATTGAAGGCAACTGAACAGCCATTATATTCATGTTAGTGCCACACTATCTATATTATATTAGTATAAAAGGTCATAGCACAGCACTTACATCAGTTTTATATGCTACAATATGAATATCATGTTAGTATTAAATGCCACAGGGCAGCTATTATATTAAATTTTGATGCTATAATTATAGATGTATTAGTAATGAAGGCCACAGAGCACCTATTATATCAGTTTTAGATGCTACAGTTTAGATACTGGATTAGTATTAAAAGGACACAAGGCAGCTATTATTTCAGCTTTAGAGGCCACCATATGGATATCATGTTAATATTAAACCCACAGCAAATCTATCAGTTTTTGATGTTCTTATATGGATACCATATCAGCAGTAAATGCCACAGGCAGCTATCACATGAGTTTTATATGGTATAATATGAATATCATATGAGTACTAAAGGCCATAAGGAAGCTGTTCTTTCAGTTTTAGATGCTATAGTATTAATATCTTTTTATTATAGGCCACAGGGCAGCTAATATATTAGTTTTATATGCTACATTAGTATTAAAGGTCACATAGCAGATATTACGAAGATTTAGTTGCTATTTTATGGATGCCATATTAGTACTAAGAGCACAGGAAAGGGAGTATGTTAGTTTTAAGATTCTGTAGTAGGAATGCTACATTGATATTGAAGGTCAGAAGAGATCTATTATATTTGTGTATGGATATAATATTAATATAGAAGGCCACAGGCAAGTTATTCTATTGTTAGAAGAAGTCACAATATGTATGTATGTATATTAATATATTAATAATATTAAAGGCCACAAGAAAGCTATCTTATTAGTTTAAGATATTATATTATAGAGGCTGGGTTTGCAGCTCAGTGGTAGAGCACTTACCTAGCACATGTGCAGCACTAGGTTTGATCCTCAGCACCACATAAAAATAAATAAATAAAACAAAGGTCTTGTGTTCATCTACAACTAAGAAAAATATTTTAAAATTTAAAAGATGTTATAGTATGGATTTGCGTTAATAATAAGGGCCACAGGGCAGATATTATATTAGTATGAGTTGTAGTAGTATGGACATTACATTAATATTAATCGTCACAGGCAGGTATTATATTCATATTTGATGATTTACTATGCATATTAGATTAGTATGCAAAACTAATGGGCAATTATTGTATCAGTTTGAGACACTATAGTATGATCATTTATAGTAATATTAAAGGCCCCAAGGTAGATATTATATTGGGTACAGATACAGTTGTATGGAATATATATAGTATATATAATATATATAGTATATATATTATATTTACAATATTATTGCATTAATATTAATGGCCAACAGGCAGGTTTTATATTAATTTTATGTGCCATAGTATAAATATCAATTAGTAATGAATCCACTGGGTACCTATTATATTAGTATTTGATTCACTAATATAGAATGTCATATTAATATTAAAAGCCACAGGACATATATTAGTTTAAGATGCTATCTAGTTTAAGATGTTCAATTAATACTAAAATTCACAGACCATCTATTATATTAGTTTAAGATGATATACTAAGGATATTACTTTAGTATTGAAAACTCAGGGTATCTATATTATAGTTTGAGCTCAATAATGAATATCATTTACCACAAAAAAACTACATGGGCTATTACATTAGTTTTCAAAGCTATGATAAGGATTTATATTAACATTAAAGGCCACAAGGCAGCTATTAATTTTGCATGCTATAGTATGGATATTATTGAGTATTAAAGACATAGAACAACTATTAAATTAGTTTTATATGCTATAGAATTGATATTACATCGAATTTAAAGGCCACAGAGCAGCTATTATATTTATTTTAGATGCTATTATATAAATATTATATTACTGTTAAGAGCATCTAAATATGAGTATGGGTATCATATTAGGATCAAAAGCCATAGAGAAACTATAATATTAGTTTTAAATGTTATAATATGGATATTATATTAGAACTAAAGGGCTCAGGGCAGCTATTTTATCACTCTAAGATGAAAAGAGTACGGTATTACATTAATATTAAATACCCCAGTACTACTTGTATTAATTTTAGATGACACAATATGGATAACATTCTAGTATTAGATTTCACAAGGGATTTATCATATTATTTTAGATGCTATGGTGGGTACCATATAAGCACTAAAGGCCATAGTGAGCAATTATATTTGCTTTATTTTATTTTAAGATATAGAGATAGAATTTTTCAATATTTATTTTTTAGTTCTCAGCGGACACACCATCTTTATTTTATTTCATGTGGTGCTGAGGATTGAACCCAGTGCCCCGCACATGCCAGGCAAGCAAGTTACTGCTTGAGCCACATCCCCAGCCCATTAGCTTTATGTTTTAAATTATGAATAACATTTGAATACTAAATGCTGCAGGGCAGCTTTCATGTTAGTTTTAGATGTTATATGATGGATATTGTATTATGATTAAAGGCTACTGTAGAGGAATTATATTAGTTTTAAAGATGATATTATAGCTATAATATTAATATTAAACTATTAAACTGCATAGGTCAGTTATTTTATTAGTTTTAGATGCTACATTATGAATATTAGTGTCACAAGGCCACAGGGCAGGTATTATTTCAGATTTAGAGGCCACAATATTGATATTATACTAATAACCACAGGAAGCTATTTTATTAATTTTAGATGCTATATTACAGAAATTAGTATTAAGGATCAGATGGCAGATATTAGATTTAGATGATCTCTAGTGTGTATGTCATATTAATATTAAATGTTATAAGGCAACTATTATATCAGCTTCAGATGGTATAGTTTGGGCATCATATAACTTAAGGTAATTAAGCAGATATTGTTAATTTTAGATGCTATTTACAGATATCATACTAGTACTAAAAGCCACAGATCACCCATTATATATTAGCATTTGGTGCTATACTGTGGATATATATTAATATTGAAGGTCACATGACAACCATTCTATTAGTATTAGGGGCCACAGTATATTTATTTTATTAATATTAATATCTACAAAAAGTTAGTTTAGGTGTGAGATGCTATGGATTTTACATTAATTACAAAGACCAAATTGTAACTATTACATTACTTTTAGATGCTGTTTTAAGGATACCATATTAGTATTAAAGCCCATAGAGCAAAGATTATGTCAGTTTTAGATGTTTTAGGATAGATATTATATTAGTATGAAAGAAGACAGGACAGCTATTATATTCATTTCAGATGCTATATAATATGGTCATTATTATTAAAAGCTTTTTGGCAACTATTAGGTTAATTTTTGATGCCATAATATGCATATCATGTTAGAATTAAAGGCCACAAGGCAGTTATTATATTCAATTTTTATGTTATAATCTGGATATTTTATTAGTACTAATGTCCTCAGGGAACTTATTACAATAATTTGA
Source organism: Urocitellus parryii (assembly GCF_045843805.1). Lineage (NCBI taxonomy): Eukaryota > Metazoa > Chordata > Mammalia > Rodentia > Sciuridae > Urocitellus > Urocitellus parryii. The sequence goes on from NW_027552351.1 coordinate 79,649, forward strand.
GATATTATAGTGAGGATAAAATAATAATACTAAATCTATAGGTAGCTAGTATATCAATTTTCTATGCTATCATATAATATTAGTATTCAAGGTCATGGGGTGGCTAATATAACAGTTTTACATGCTATAAGATAGATATGATATTAGTGTTAAAGGCCACAATGAAGTTACTTCATCAGTATTACCTAATAATGTGGATAAGATATTAGTATTAAAAGATACAGGGCAAATATTATATCGGTTTTAAATATTATAGTAAGAATATCATAGTGGCATTAAAGGCCACACAGGACAGCACTTACATCAGTTCTGGATGCTCTAGAATAGATATGATAGTAGTATTAAAGGCCAAAATGCAATTATTATGCTAATTTTAATTGCTACTGCGTGTATATTTTATGAGTATTAAAGGTCACCAGATGCTTTTCTATCAATTTTAGATGTGAAAGTAAAGATATTATTTTAATATTAAAAGCCACATGGAAGCTACTATATTAGTCTTATAGGTATTATATAGATGTTATATCAATATTACATGTCACAAGGTAGCTATTACATTCATTTTATATGTTCTAGTATCGATGTTATATTAAAATGTAAGAGCATATGAATACCATATTAGTGTTAAAGGCCATAAAGCAGATATTATATGAATTTTAGGTAAAATTTTATGGATATCATATTTAGTTCTAATGGTACTAATGAAAAATATTATATTAATGTTGGATGTTATAATACAAATATCATAGTAGTATTCAAAGCCACAGGACAGCTATTATATTTGTTTTAGATGCTATAGTATGGATATTATATTAAAATTAAAGACCATAATGGAGCTATTATAATAGCTTTAGAGCCACAGTATGGGTATAATACTAATATTAAATATACCATTTTAGTTATTATATCAGCTTTAGATGCCACAATATGGATATTATATTAAAGTTCACAGGGGAGTTATTATATCAGTTTTGGTTCCATAGTACAGATAATAATATATTTGTATTAAAAGACCACAAGGCAGCTGTTATTTCACTTTTAGAGGCCACATGATTGATATTATATTCATATTAAAGGCCATAGGACAGCTATTATATTAGTTGTAGTTACTATACTATGAATATCATCATAGTAATAAAGGACATAGTGCAGGTATTATATCAGTTTTGGATGCTATAGTATTGACATCATAATAGTATTAAACTAATTTTGGATACTCTACTATGGATATTATATTAGTACAAAGAGCCAAAAGGCCACTATTATATTATTTCTGGATAGTGTAGTATTATTTTAGTTAGGTTTTTTACCATTGTATCTCAAGGTTCTGACAAGAACATTTTTAGAGAATGAAAATTTTATTTGGCACTCACAGTTTCCAAGGTTTCAGCCCATAAAAGGCCAACTCCATCCTTGTGGAGGAGGAAAGCCACTCAGAATGTGGCAAACAGGAAGCAGATACAGAGCTCTGCTCATCAGGAACAAATACACCTCAAAAGAATGCCCCCAGTGAAACACCTCCTCCAGCCACACACTACCTTTACTACAGTTTTCACCCACTTAAACCCTCAGTGGATTAATGGATTGATTGGGTTAAGGCTTTCATAACCCAATCATTTCATGTCTGAACTTTCTTGCATTTTCTTACACATGACATTTTGAGTGACATCTCATATCTAAACCATAATATTCTGCTCCCAGCCTTCAAAAGTTCATGCTCATCTCACAATGCAAAATACATTGATTCCATTGCCAAGAGTCTAGATGTTCTTCAGTTTCAGAATTCCCGAAAACTCCAATTCCAAAGTCTCTTCTGAGATTCGAAACAAAATCACAGTGTGAAAACCCCTGTAAAAATCAATACACACACACACACACACACACACACACTCACATACATTCAATATATAATGGCACAGAGTAAACATTTCTATTCTACAAGGGAGAAATAGGGGCATAGAGAGAAGGGATGGGACAAAAGAAGACCAAAATCCAGCTGGGCAAACAAAACCTGTATTTTCACATCTAGCATCTGAGGCATATGGCATTGTGATATTCAATCCTAAGTGCCTGGGTAGCTCCACTCCTATGGTTTTGTTAGTAGCAGTCTATGTGGCCTCTTCTTGGCCTGTCTCTGCTCAATTCCTTAAGTTTCCTTGGCAGATGTTCCATGATACTGGTATCCCTTAATCTCAGAGATCTCCAATGCAGTTTCAGCTTCCTTCTTGTTAATTCATTCATCAACCTCTCAGGGGCTACCTGCAGAGACTCCAACCCTGTTACACTTTGCCTGGTCTCCCAGGTGTTCCTTTGACATCTCCATGGATGCCTCCATGACCCCCTTAGTCCAGCATCTTTCAACCCTACAGAACCAGCACCACATGGTTGATGCCAAGTTCCCACCATCTCAAGCAGTAGTCAAGCCTCCTGAGACCATGGTTTCAGCAGCCTGGAGGTGCCTGAGCCTCTAAGCATGGTGAAACAACTTCCTAGGCCCCCTTGTGCAAACAAGATGGGGATGGTCTTGCAGATTCCTGAGATGCCTTCAGGCCAACTTTCCTATTGTCTCTGAGTAAAATATTTAGCATCTCTTTTGTGATTCTAATTTCTTTAACAACCACAACTGCCTTAGCCTCAGTTTGCCTCACACTTCTCTTGCAAAACTGCAAGTTATTCAAATCTCCACTGATTTATGATCCTGATTATTACAGTAAACATGGCCAAAAGTTGCCAGCAATATTTTTGTCATTGCCTAAATGCTTTGCTGCCTTGAAATTACCACCCACCAGATTACTTACACTATCACCTTTAAATTCAGCCTCCCAGAAAGTCTCAGAACAAAGCAAAATATACACAACTTCTTAGCCAAAATTTAACAAGAATGGCCTCTCATCCTATTTCCAATACAGTTTTCTTCTCCTGAAACCTCACAAGTCCAGTCTTTACTATCTGTACTCCAATCAGCATTACAGACTTCTGGGCTCCCACCAGAACCCCCCATTAAAATCCACCTACAACATTCTAAAGATTCAGCTTGCATCTCTAAACTTTTCAAAATTTCTTCCCCCAAAAAACAGCTTCCAAGGCTTCTGAACCCCATGTGACCATGTGCTGTTATTCAGAGCAATTAATCCACTCTAGGTATCACCTTTTATTTTAGTTAGCTTTTCTGCCACTATGATGAAAAGACCAGATAAGAAAAACTTTAGAGGAGGAAAAGTTTATTGGGTGTTCATAGTTTCAGAGGCCTCAGTCCGAATATGACCAACTGCATTCTTCTTGGCCCAAGGTAAGGCAAACATGATCATGGCCAAAGGGTATGAAAGAAGCTGCTCAGGGCATGGCAAAGAAGAAGAAAGAGATCCCTGCTCACCAAGAACAAAACATAAACCCCAAAGGCATGTCCCAATGACCCATCTCTCCAGTCACACCCTAAATTAACACCCATCCTAAATTAATAGCCTCTGGTTAAAAACCACTTAATCCCAATGTGTGAGTTAATGCACTAATTAGGTTAAGGCTCTCATAACCAAATCTTTTGACATCTCAACTTTTTTTCCATTGTCTTAAACAAGGGTTTTTTGGGAATTTCATATCTAAACTATAACAGGTATGAAAGGCCAAAGTTTGTCTACTACTATTAGATGCTGTAGTAATGGATATCATGTTAAAGATAACAGGAGAGCATAGATGTTATGATGGAGACTATATTAGTATTAAAGATCACAGGGCAGATAATACATCAGTTTTAGATAACAGTATGCCTATTATGAGTGCTAAAGGCCACACTACAGATATTATATTAATATAAGATGCCATAGTATGAATAACATATTCATATTAATTGCCACATGGCAACTATCATATTATATTCAATGCTCTAGTATGGATATCATATTAGTATTGGAGGTCAGGGAAACTACTGTGTCACTTTTAGATTCTCTAGTGTGGTCATCGTATTAGGATTAAAGACAATAAGGCAGCTATTATATTAATTTTAGAGCCCACATGATAAATAGAACATAAACTTAAATGCCACAGGGCAGCTATAGTATGATTATCATAATAGTATTAAAAGCCACAGGGCAGCTACTATATCAATTTTAGGTGATATATATTGGTATCACATTAGTATTAGTTTGAAATACTCAAATATGGATATCATATTTATATTGAAGTCCACAGGAAAACTATTATAGCAATTTTAGATGATATAATAAGAATATCATAGTATTAAAGACCACAGCTCAGATATTTTATTAGTTTTAGATGCAATAGCATGTATATTCCATTAATATTCAAAGCCACATAGAAGCTATAGTATCAGTTTTAGAACAAATAGCCTGGATACTGTATTAGTATCAAAGGCCATAGGGAGCTATTATATTAACAAGTTATATTAGTCTTGAAGCCAAAGTTTCGCTATTATAATAGTATAAGATGTTATATTATTATTATTACCTTAATTCAAAGGCCACTGGGCAGCTCTTATGTTAGTTTTAAATGTTATACAATGGAAATATATACTAGTAAGAAAGCCCATAGTGCAGCTCTTTGCAGCTCTTATATTACTGTTGGATGCTACACTACAAAAATTATATTAATATTAAAGGCCACAGGGCAGATGTTATACCAATTTTAGATACAACAGTATTAATATTATAATAATTAGAAAACCAAAAAGTAGATATTATATTAGTTTTAGCTGTTACATTTAGATATTATATATGTATAAAATGCCACAGGGCAGCTAATATATTAATATAAGATGCTACAGTATGGATATTACATCAATGTTAAAAGCCACTGCACAGGTATTATATTGATTTTGGATACTATAATATGGATACCATGTTACTGTTAAAATATTATAATGTGGCTATCATATAATTATAAATTTATTATATTATATTAATTTTAGATACTATAGAATGTATGTTAACATAATATTAACAAGGCAGATATTAGTTTTACATGGTATTTTATAGGAATAAGTATAGGTCACAGAACACATGTTTTATCAGTTTTTGATACTATAGTATGGATGTTATATTAATATAAAGGCCACAGCATAGCTATTATATAAAATTTACATGTTATATTAGACTTTAAATACTATATTATGGCCATTATATTAGTATTAAAGTCCACAAGGCAGATATTATATTAATTTTAGCTGCTATTGTATGGATATTACATTCATATTTAAGGCCACAGGACAGATTATATTTGCTTTAGAACTCACAGTATGGATATAGTTGAATGCAAAATTCAGCTATTGTGTTAGTGTTACATGCCACAGGCCAAGTATGATATTCATTTCAGATGCTATGGTATTAATATCACATTCAGGTAAAGGCCTCAGTGCAGCTATTGCAAAAGTTGTAGATGCCATCTTATGAGCATCATATTAGCATGAAAGTGACATTGAAGCAATTACATTGGTTCTGGAAGCCACACTGTGAATATCATATTAATGTTCAAGGCCACAGAAAATTTATTATATTAGTTTTCCAGGCCACACTTTGGATAATACGTTAATAATAAAGGAAACAGGTCAGTGATTTAATCAGTTTTAGTTGCAGTAGTATCTACATCATTTTTAACATTAAAATTCACAGGACAGCTATTATATCAACATTAGATGCTCTACTAAAGGTGTTATATTAATGTTAGAAGCCACAGGGAACTAATAATATTAATTTTCAATGCTATTGTGTGGATAACATGTTAGAATTAAAGATCATGGGGCAGTTCTTATATTAGTTTAGATGTCACAGTATGGATATTGTATTAAAATTAAAAGTCACAGAGCACCCATTACATTAATTTTAAAATCTATAATATCTATATCATATAAATTATAAATGTTAGAAGAAAGCTATTATATTATTATCAGATACTATAGTATAAATATTATAGATTATGAATATTATATTAATATAAAAGGCCACATAGAAGCTACTATATTAGTTTTAGATTTTATAATATGGATATTACATTGGTATAAAAAGCCATAGTTCAGTAGTTTTATTTTATTAGTTTTAGAATATATAATATCAATAATATATTAATATAATCACCAGAGGGTAGCTATTATATTAGTTTCAAATATAATACTGATCACAAGTTCAAGACCAGCCTCAACAACTGAGGAGGCCCTAAGCAACTCAGTGAGATCCTGTCTCAATTTTTGTTTTTAAAAAGGGGGTGGGGTGGGGCTGCTCAGTGGCAGAGACTTGCCTTGCAAGTGTGAGGCACTGAGTTTGATCCTAGCACCACAGAAAAACAAATAAAGGCACTGAATCTACATACAACTAAACAATTTTTTAAAATGGGGGTGGTGGTGTTGGCTGGGGATGTAGCTCAGAATTGCTTTGGTTTAAATTGCCAATACCAAAAATAAAAAATGACTGGGCAGCTATCGTATCAATTTTTGAAGCTATAGTTGGGTATCATAATGGTATTAAAGATTACTGGGCAGTTATTGTATTAGTAATATATCCTATACTATGAATATCATACTAGCATTAAACGCCATCATGTAGTTATTTTATTATTTTCAGATGCTTTGGTATGGATACTATATAAGTATTAAACGCCGCAGAATAGCTCTAAGGCCAGTTTTAGATGCTATATATGGATGCTATATATGGATATCACATTAGAACCAAAAGCCACAGAGCAGCTATTATATCAGTTTTCAATACAATATTATGTTTAACATATAATACAAAAGACCATAGATCAGCCATATCAGTTTTTGATACTATAGGATGGACATAATAATAGTGTTAAAGACAACAAGGCAGCTATTATGTTACCTTTACATGCTGTAATATAGATATCATATTAGCTATGAAGGCCACAGGGCAAATACTATATCAGTTTTATTTTTATTTTATTTTTTTGGTATCAGAGATTGAACTCAGGAGAACTTGACCACTGAGCTACATCCCCAGCCCTATTTTATATTTTAGTTAGAGACAGGGTCTCACTGAGTTGCTCAGCACCTCAGTTTTGCTGAGACTGGCTTTAAACTCATGATCCTCCTGTCTCAGCCTCCTGAACCACTGGGATTACAGGTGTGTGTCACTACACCTAGCCCTATATCAGTTTTAGATGCTATATTATGGATATCATACTAAAATCAGAGGCCTCAGAGCAGCTGTCATATCAATTTTAAATGCTATATTAGTCTTAAAGGACACAGGGCAACCACTTTATCAGTTTTTGATGCTCTTGTATGGATATCATATCAGTATTAAAGACCATGGGGCAGGAATTATAACACTTTTAGATGTAACAGTATGAATATTGCATTAAGGAATTATATCACTTTTAGATGTAACAGTATGAATATTGCATTAGTATTATATTATTATATTAACTTGAAATGCCATTATTTTATTTTATTAATTAATGGATATCATTTTATTATAAAAGGCTACAGTGCAGCTATTTTAATAGTTTTGGAAGCTAGAGCATGAATATTACATTCACATTAAAGGCTAAAGGGAAGCTAGTATATTAATTTTACATGTACTGTTCTATGGATACCATAATAATATGAAAACCACAGGGCAGTTATTAGCTTAAGATCTAATAAGATGTCTATTACATCAATATTAAAATCCACAGAGAATGTATCATATTTTTTCATATGTTATAGTATAGATATTATATTAGTATTAAAGGTCACAGGGAAGCTAAGTATTAGTTTTAGGGTTTATACTATGGATATGATGTTGGTATTAAAGACAATAGTGCAACTGTTATATTATTTATAATGATAAAATATGGATACTACATCAGAACTATAGGCCACAGGACTGCTATTTTATTAGTTTTAAATGCTATCATGTGGATATCATAAAAAATTGAAGGTCACAGAGCAGGTATTTTATTCATTTTAGATGTTCTAGTATGGATATTATATAGTATTAAAAGGCCACAGGGAAACTATCACTTCAGTTTTAGGAGATACAGTGTTGATATTATTAAAGGCCATAGGGCAGCTAGTATATTAGATGTTATATGTGGATATTGTATTAATATAAAAGGCCACAGAAGAGCTATAATATTACATTAAGAGTCCAAAGTGTAGTTATAATACTAATAATAGTGTTACAGGCAGCTCCTATAGTACTTAGTATAGGTGCTGTAGTATGCACACCATAATTAAAGCCCAGCCAGGCAGTGGCACATGCCTGTAATTCCAGTGAGTTAGGAAGCTGAGGCAGGAGAATTACAAGTTCAAGTCCAGCTTCAGCCACTTAGTGAGTCCCCAAGTAATTTATCAAGATGCTGTGTCAAAATAAAAAAAAAATAAAAAATAAAATAAAAAGGGCTGGGGATGGGGTTAAATGCCCCTAGTTTCAATTCTTATTACCAAAAAAAAATGTATTAAAGCCAAAACTTCAGTAATTATATTAGTTTATATATATATATATATATATATATATATATATATATATATATATATTATTAGTATTAAGCTATTATACTCATTTTAGATACTATAGTTTGGATATCATATTACTATTAAGTGCAAGAACTATAGGCATTTTGTTAAATTATTTTAACTTTAGATGCTATAGTATGGATATCATAATAGTATTAAAGTGCATAGGGCAGCTATTATATTACTTTTAGATGACATAGTATAGATATTTTATTAAATTTAAGGCTAAAGGCCATAGGGCTGATATTATATCCATTTTAAATGCTATATATTATAGATATCATATTATATGGATATCATATTAAAGGCCACAGAGTAGCTATTATATCAATTTAAGATGCTATAATAAGGTGTCATATTGGTATTAAAGGATACAGGGCAGCTATTATATCAGTTTTAGAGACAATAGTATGGGAACTACATTAGTTGCCACAGGGTAGATATTATATTAGTTTGAGATGCTATAGCATGGATATTAATTTTTTATTAGAAAACTACGGGCCAGCTATTATTTTAGTTTTGGATTCTATAGTTTGGATATATTATTAACATTAGAGCTTACATGGAAGTTATTATAATAGTAATAGTATTAAACCTCAGAACAGTTATTATATTAGTTGTACTTACTATAGTATAGATATTACTTCAATATTAAAGCCACATATCAGGTATTATATTAATGTAAATGCTGTAGTATGGATATTATACTAATATTAAAGGCTACAGGAGAACTATATTATTGTATTCTGCAGGCACATATGCATATATTAATACTAAATGCCACAAGAAAGTTTTTACAGTACTGTAAGTTGTTACAGTAAACATACTACAATAGTATTAAAGGCCAAAGTTTAGTTGGTATATTAGTTTTAGATACTATGTTATATTTTGATAGTATTATGGGTATCATGAGAGTATTGGCAGCTATTATATCAGATTCAGATGCTACATTATGGAGAATTTATTAATATTAATGGCCATAGGGCAGCTATCTTATCAGTTTTAGATGTCAAAACAGGTAATCAAATTAGTACTACAAGACAGCTATTATATTACTATTAAGACCACAGGGGAGATATTATATCCATTTTAGATGATAAAGTATATATATATATCTTATTTGTATTCAAGGCTACAGGGCAACTATTATATCAGTTTTAGATGCTACACTAAGCAGTTTTAGATGTTCTACCAATATGATATCATATAAGTATTAAAAGTATCAGGGTAACTATTTGTTTTAGGTGCTACAGTATGTATATTATTTAGTGTTAAGACCACAATATATCTATTATATTAATTCAGATGCTACAGTATGATATTATATTAGTATTAAAGGTCACAGGGCAGATATTTTATTAGTTTAAGATGACATGATATGAATATCATATTAGTATTATATGTATTATATCATATAATTAAAGGCCACAGGGCAGCTCTTATATTAGCTTTGGATACTATAGGATGGATACTTTGTTAGTTTTAAAGATCTCAGGACAGCCATTGTATCAGTTTTAGATGTTCTAGCATGGATATTATAAATTAGTATTAAATGCCCAGGTCAACAATTATGTCACTTTTAGATGTTCAAGTATGTATAACATGTTAGTATTAAAGTCAACATGGTAATTGATATATTAATTTCAATAGTATAGCATGGATATCATTAGTTTACTGGCTACAAAGCAGATATTTTAATAGCTTAATGTACTATAATATAAATATTATACTAATATTAAAGACCACAGAGCACCAGTTTATCAGTTTAAGATTCTATATCATGTATATTAAATGTTAAAATCCACCAGAGAGTTATTACATTGGTTTCACAGGCTGTAGAAAAGGTGTCACATTCATATTAAAGGTCACAGGACATCTATTACATTGGTTTTAGAGGTCATAATATGGATGTCATATTAGTATCCAAAGCTACAGGCGCACTATTATATTAGTTTCAGATGCCATAATATGGATATCACATTAGATTTAAAGGCCTCAGCCCAGCTACTATAATCATTTTAGGTACTATAGTTTAGATATCATAGTAGTATTAAAGGCTTCTCATGGCTTTGATATTTTTTTAATGCTATAATATGAAAATCATATTAATAGTAAATGCCACAAAGCAGCTATTTTATCAGTTTTCCATGCCATATTATGGTGATTGTATCAGTAACAAAGGCCGCAGGACAGCTATCATATTAGATTTAGAGGTCATAATATGGATGACATATTATGAAGTCTATAGAGTTCATGCTATCACAAGTTTATTATATTAATATTAAAGGCAGAGGGAAGCTAGAGGATGGATATAATATCAGTATTAGAAGGCCACAGGACAGCTTTTATATTAATTAAAGGGCCATAAGTTTTATATCAGATTAATGTTAAAGGCCATGGGGCAGGGGCTAGGGTTGTGACTCAGTGGTAGAGCACTTGCCTGGCATGCATAAGGCAATGATTGGATCTTCAGTACCACATAAAAATAAATTAATTAAAAAATGGTATTGTGTCCATCTATAACTTTAAAAAATATTTTTAAAAGGCCACAGGGTAGGCTGGGGTTGTGGCTTGGTGGTGGAGTGCTACCCAACCCAGACCACAAATTTGCTCAGGCCCAACCCCAACCATAATTCCTGCGTAAACCCTAATGCTCACCATATAATTTTTGTTTCTGATCTTCACCTTGTGGAGGGACTGGGCTTCAGTGTGACTGACCTTGAGAAGGGGATGGCCTCAGTGTCTATGACATTTGGAGGCTGGCTTTATTCCTCTATCCAGAGCTAGTTGGTCACATCTGCTCATTTCTTGGAGTATATTCTTCTGGACTAGGTTGGAGAGATCCAAGTCCTGCTTCCCCTTAATATGAACTTGACCTATGACAATCAAGCCACTATTTCACAGTCATTGTGAATACTGCACACAAGTGTCACACCAGCGTTGTACTGGGACATTGTTATACCATTGATGGTATTAAAACGGGCTCTGTGTATTGAGGTGGTTGCCCAGTGCCATATGCTTGTAAGTGGTAGAGCTAGAGTCCTGTGCACAACACCCAGCCTCACACCCAGCTCTCCTAAAACCTTCACTATCTGGAAGACAAGGAAGGAAGAATCTCAGTCCCTGACCAGGACAGTGTTCTCTGGGCCAGGCGTTGCAGGTGATACTGTCCTAGAAGTGGTGGATGAGTGATGAAGCAGGGTGAGGGGGTGTTTACTCAGCTTTACCTAATCCTCAGTTTTGACCTGGATCCCATATCAATTTCAATCCCTATGAGCTCTAACCACAAGAATCCTGGCCTGGAAGGGTTTGAGGTCAGGCTGCACACTCTCCAAACAATGGAGGCTGGTTTCTTATCCAAGAACATCTGCTAACTTTAATCTCATTTTCCAGCCTCCTGGGAGACAGAAGTGGCCTTCATCAGACCCTCCAGTTGTGTCCTGTCTCATCCCAGACTCCAAACATAGATTCTTCTCTGCCCAGAATGGTCACAGTCCCACCTGGCCAGTCATCTTTGCAGGACAGAACAGAAGTTGTCCTTTGCAGATCAGGCAAAGGAGGTGTCTGGAGACTGTTGGCATCATTCAGCCTTAACTATATCCCAGGAAAAGAGGAGATGGAGGCCAACTCTGCTGAGGATCAAACCCAGTTCCTCACACGTGCCAGGTGAGCATGCTACCACTGAGCTCCAGCCCCAGCCCTTTATTTTTATTTTGAGTCAGGGTCTTGCTAAGTTGCTTAGGGCTTTACTAAGTTGTTGAGGCTGGCTTTGAATTTGTGATGCTTCTGCCTTAGCCTCCCAAGTCACTGAGATGACAGGTGTGTATCTCTGCACCCAGCTATTTATTTAATTTGAGATGTCATGCTATGAATATTATAATATTTAAAAGGCAACAGGAAAGCTCTTGTATTAGTTTTAGATACTGTATTATAGACATCATATTAGCATGAAAGGCAACATTTAAGCTATTACTAGTTTCAGAGGCCACAGTACATTACATTAATGTTAAAGGCCACAGGCTATCTATTACTTTTCCAGGCTACACTATTGATATTTTTAATAATAAAGGAAACAGGAAAGTTATTGTATTAATTTTAGTTGCTAAAATATCTATATAATATTAACATTTAAGGACACAAGGTAGTAGTATATCTGCATTAGATATTGTATTAATGATGTTATATTAACAGTAAAAGATGAAGTGCACTGATATATTGATTTTTCAATGCTATTGTACAGATATCAGGTTAATATTAAAGGTCAGCTATTATATTACTTTTAGATGCTATAGTATGGATATTATATTAAAATTAAATATCAAAGAGTACCTATAATATTAGTTTTAAAATATATAATGCTGATATTATATTAATCATAAATGTCACAGAGCAGCTATAATATTAGTATAGGATGCCATAGCATAAATATTTTATTAAAATTAAATGTCACAGGAAAGCTATTATATTGGTTTGAAATCTATAATATTTATATTAATTATACATGTCACAGTACAATTATTATACTAGCTTTGAATACTACAGTATGGCTATCATATTCATATCAAAGGTCAAAGTGTAGCCGAACACAAAATTAGTCAGGCAGTCAGTAAAGATAGGTAGATTGAGTCAGATCAGATCAAGGAGGCCAATTACAGCTAGTCCCAGATGTTGGAGAGGGATTAAAATGCTAATGCCTTCAGAGCCCTTCCTCCACCCTTATCAAGATAATCTGCCCCTGCTCCAACCTGTTGCTAATGTAACCAGCCCAGGAATTGTCCTTCCCTAGAGGGAGTTGTAAAAGTTGCTAGTTAATTCACCCTGGGCCCCCCTTCCTGCCCAAATGCTCCACTTTGGCCCCTCCAAACCATCTGCTTCTCACCTTTTGGCCATCCCACTGAGCATCTCCTGGGCCTAGTCATGTATGCAAAAAGAGAAGAGATAAAGGGAAGACAGCAAAAGAACAAAAGAAGCCTAAGACATATAAAAAGGCTCTTTCTGATAGAGAGGTGGGAGGAAAAGGGAGAAAGAAGGGGAATTTCATGAAGATGGAAGGAGACCCTCATCATTACAGGTGAGGAAAAAGAAAAAAAAAGAAGTGTGTCACATTAGATTGGGTAGAGAGAAGTGATGGGAGGGGAGGGGGGGAAGAAAGGGTAGCAGAATAAAATAGACATTATTATTGCTGTATGTATATATTTGACTGCATGACCAATGGGATTCTGCAACCTGTACACTCAGAAAAATGAGAAATTATACCCCATCTGATTCAAATGTATAATATGTCAAGATCGTTATATTGTCATATGTAACTAATTAAAACAAATAAAAAAAATGTAAAAAAAGGCTCTTGGCATTCCAGGATACCAGCTATGGCCCCTTTCTCCTTCCAAGGAGAAGTCTGTTACCCCTTTTTAAATAAATCCTGTTTTATATGCTTGCTTTGGTGTGCTGTGCTTCTCTAATGTTATATGTCAACATGTTAAGAAGCAGAACTCGTTACTGGTATTACAGCCATTTGATAAATTTTAAATGTTCTAATGTAGATACCATATTAGTATTAAAGGCCAAATTATACCACTTTTAGTTGCTTGAGTATGAATACCACATTAGTATTAAGGTCAACAGGGCAGTTAATATATTAAGTTTAGATAAGATTATAGGAATATCATATTAGTTATTAGCCATAAAGCAGATATTATTTTAGTTTAAAGTGCAATAGTATGGATATAATGTTCATATTAAATGCCACAGGGCATCTATTTATCTGTTTCAGATGCTACAATTTGGACAATAAATAAATATGAAAATTAACAAGGAAATTATTATATTGGTCATAGAAATATATACAGGTCATAGAAAGAATGGTATATTAATATTAAAAGTCACACTACATGTATTGCATTGGTTTTAGAGGCTATAATATACATATCATATTAGTATCAAACACTACAGGGCAGCTATTATATTAGTTTTAGATGCTATAGTATGTATATCACATTAGTATTCAGGACCACAGTACAGCTATTACATTAATTTTAGATAGTTTAGATATCTTATCAGTGTTAAGGGCCACAGAACAGCTATTATGCCAGTTTTAAAAGGATTTAGTATAGATATTACACTTACATTATAGATCATAATGCAGCTATTATATTAGTTTATAATGCCAAAACACAAATATAATATTAATATCAAAGTCCATAGAATAGTTTTTAAATTAGTTTCAAATGCTATACTATGGATATTATATTAAAACTAAAGGCCAAAGGGCAGATAAAATATTAGTATATGATTCTGTGGTATACATGTTATAACATCTATTAGTATTAAGGACCAAAGTTTAACCATTATATTAGTTTAAGATGTTATTTTATTAATATTACATTAACTCAAAGGCCAGATGTCAGCTATCATATTAGTTTTTATGCTATTCTATGGACATAATATAAATATGAGAGGCCACATGTCAGCTATTACATTAGCTTGAGATAGCAAAGTATGAATATTACATCGATGTTACAGGCCAAAGGGCAGTTATTTTATCAGTTTTAGGTACTAATATGTGAATAGTACACTAGTGTTAAAGGCTACAGGATATATATCATATTAGCTTAGGGTGCTATAATATGGATATTAATTAATATAAAAGGTCACAAGGCAGCTATTATAGTTATTTTAGATGCTATGTTATGAATATTATAGTAGTATAAAGACCACAACTTGGTATTTTATTAGTATTAGATGTGAGATATATATATTAGCTTTAGATAAAATAGTATGGATATTATATTAGTGCTGAAAGCCATAGGGAAGCTATTACTTTAGGATGCTAAAGCATGAATATTTCCATAGTATTAAAGGACATATACCAGATATTATATTAGTTATAGATGTTATAGTGTGGACATCATTTGGTTTTAGAGACCACAAGGCAGCAGTTATAATAATTTTAGTGTCTATAGCTTCTATATGATATCAGTTTTTAAGGCCAGAGGGAAGATATTTTATCAATTTTAGGTATTACATTAATGTAAAAGGCCAAAAGGCAACTATTGTTTTAGTTTGAGATTCTATAGGATGTAAGTAATAAAAGATATAGGGAAGCTAAATAATGAGTTTTAGAGGACTCGGTAGGGACATCATATTAATATTAAAGGCCACAGAGCAACTATTACATCAGTTTTAGATGCTAAAATATGGATCTCATATTAGTATTAAAGACCTCAGGATAGCTATATCATTTTTGATGCTATAATGTGAAAAATCATGTTAATATTAAAAGATACACCATAGCTATTATATCAATTTTAGATGCTGGTATGGATATTATATGAATATAAAAGGCTACAATGCAGGTGTCCTTTTAGCTTTAGATGCTACAGGGTTGATATTATATTAGTTACAAAAGACATACGGAAGCTATTAACCAAGTTTTAGAGGACTCAGTAAGGGATATCCTATTGATATTAAATACCACAGGGCAGCTATTATAATAGTTTTAGATACTGTAATATGGACTAACATTAATATAATAATCAAGGCCAAAGGACATATATTTTATGATTTTAAGATGGCATAGTATAGGGCTGGGGTTGTGGCTCAGAGGTAGAACAATTGCCTATCATGCATGAGGCACTGGGTTTTATCCTCAACACCACGTAAAAATAAAATAAAATATATGTACATGTATATATATATATATATATATATATATATATATGTATATGTATATAAATATATATATATATTTATATATATATATGTATATGTATATGTATATATATGCCAAAGCACACAGCTATTATTTTTATTTCAAATATGGTATTATGAATATTAGTATCAAAGTCTACATGGTAACTACATGTGTTAGATGCTATAGTATAGATATTACATTGTTATTAAAGGCCACAGGAGAGTCATATATAAATGAAAATATATATAAATATATATATTTATATGGATGTCTTTAGATAAGGGGAATTAGTCATATTTTATTAATTTTATTACTTTTAGATACTATAGTACAAATATCATTTTAGTATTCAATGTCACAGGGCAGCTATTACAATAGTTTTAGAATGTATAATATGGAGATCATATTAGCATTAAAGGTCATAGGGCAGAAATTTTATTAGTTTTAGAAGCTATAATATGAAAGATATAGTAAGGGTATTATATTATTATTAAAGGCCACAGGGTAGCTATTATATTAGTGGTGGACTGTATAGAATAGATATCATGTTAGTATTAAAGGCCATAGGACAGCACTTATATTAGTTTTATAATGTATAATAGGATAATATATTAATTATAATAACCACAGGTGTTATGATTTGGATGTGAGGTGTCTCCCAAAATTCATGTGTGAGACAATGCAAGAAGGTTCAGAGAAGAAATTATGGGGCTTTAAGAGCCTTAACTCAATCAGTAAATTAATCTCCTGATTGGATTAATTGAGTGGTGACTGGAGGCAAGTGGGGTGTGACTGGAGGAGACGGGGCATTTGGGGTAAGCCTTTGACATATATATTTGTATCCAGCAAGTGGAGATCTATTGAGCTAGTGAGCTAGCTAGATATCTCCTTCCTGATCATCATGAGACCTGCTTCCCTCTACAGCACACTTTTACCATGATGTCCTGTTTTACCTTGAGCTCCAAGGAATGGAACCAGCAATAGATTGAGATCTGAAACCATAAGCCCTCAAATCACCTTCCTTCCTCTATACCTTTGCTGGTTGGGTCTTTTAGTCAGAGCAGTGAAGAATCTGAATAAAATAAATTAGTACCAAGAAGAGGAGTCACTGCTGTGACTAACCTCACCATATGGTTCAAAAGCTTTTGGAGCTCTTTTGAAATTGGTGCAAGAAATTTTGAGATGGTCAACAGTGCAAGCTGAAAATGGTTTAAACTGTCATAAGCAGAACTTAGTGGCCAATTCTTGTGGGAGCTCAGAAGACCAGAATGCCAATGGGACCAAGAACAGTGAAGACAGGGCTTGAGAGGGCTCAGAGGAGGATACTATTGGTAAGTGGACTAGATGCCATTGATGTTATGTTCTGGCTGAGAAGTTGTCTGCATTTTGCTTATGTCCTGAGATTTTCTGTGAGGCTGATTTTAAAAGTGATACCCATCTTGACCTGGCAGAAGAAATGTCTAGGCAGCACAGAATTCAGGAAGTGGCATGGATATTGTTGATGGCTTTTAGCCAAGTTTATTTTGACATTCAGAAGCAGAAAGCAGAACAAATTTGAAAAACATGAGCTTGAAAGATGGGAATAAAACTGGGACCAAGGAAGTTGCAGTTTTTAAAGACTTTACCATTACTAATGTAATGCTAAAGACTGCCCAGAGACAATAAAAAAGATGGCTTGAGGGCATCTGAAGAGCTAGCAAGACCACACCCAACTCAGGCCCAAGGGAGTAAAAGTGAAAATTCTCTTGGAGATTAATGGGGAATCTTTCTTCTTTTTTTTTTAAAGAGAGAGAGGGAGAGAGAGAGAGAATTGTAATATTTATTTTTTAGTTTTCGGCAGACACAATATCTTTTTTTGTATGTGGTGCTGAGGATTGAACACGGGCCACAGGCCAGGTGAGCGCTCTACTGCTTGAGCCACATCCTCAGCCCTGGGGCATCCTTCTTGCACAAGGGGGCCTAGAAATTTTTTTCAACATGCTTCCACCAGACACTCTGAGGCTGTTGCATCCAAGGTTCCTGAAGGCTTTACCACTTATTGCTCTGAATGGCAATAGACATTGGCACCAAACACGTGGTCTGGTTCTGCAGGAATGCAGGATGCTTGAATTAGGGGGTCATAGAAATTTCCACCAAGATTTCAAAGGAAGGCCTGGGAGTCCAGGCAAAGTGCAGCAGGGTTGGAGTCCATGCAGGCAGCCCCTGAGAGGGCAAAGTGTGGAGGTGTGAGACCCCCAAGATTAAGAAATGCCAGTAATGTGGGACACCATCCTAAGAAAGCTGCAGGAATCAAGCAGAGACAAGCCCACAGAAAGCCACTTAGTTACAAACCACAAGGCCACAGGGGCAGATCTACACAAGCCCTTTGGAGAGAACATCATGATGCTATGAGCTCCAGATGCCAGTCACAGAACTACAGAACTTGTTTTCCCAGCTGGATTTCAGTCTTTGTTCTTATCCCTTTTTTCTATGCCCCTATTTTTCTGGATGAAAATGTTTGCTCTGTACCATTATATATTGGATACTTGTAAATTGCTTTTAATTTTAGGGGAGCTCAACATGCAACATTGCCTTAACTTTGGACTTGAACTTTGAGCAATATTGGAACTGTTGAAACTATGGGGACTCTTAGGAATGAATTAAGTATTCATGTATAAAACAATGCAAAAAGTTTCAGAGATTGGGTTGTAAGAGTCTTAACACAAATCAGTAAATTAATCACCTCATGAGATTGATTGCCTGGTAACTGAAGGCTGGTGAGGTGTGGCTGGAGAACTTGGGGCATTGGAAACATGTCTTTGGGGATATATTTGTATCTGGTAAGTGGAGATCTCTTTCTCTGTCTCTGATTTTGAACATCATGAGAGCTGCTTTCCTGCACCACACTCTTTGACCATGATATCCTGCCTCATCATGAAAGACAAGGAATGGATCCAGCTCTCTGTGGACTGAGAACTCTGAAACTGTGAGCCTTCAATGAACCTTTCCTCTTCTACAATTGTGCTTTTTGGTTACAGCAATGAAAAAAGCTGACTAAAACAAGAGGGCTCTATTTTGTTAGTCTTGGATATGACATGTAGAAGTGATATTAGTATCAAAGGCCACATGGCAGCCATTATATAAGTTTATATGTCACAGTTTGTATATTCTATTAATATTAAAAGCTACATGGCAGATATTATGTAAGTTTTAGAGGCCAAAAGTATGGATATTATGTTAATATTAAAGGCCACAGAAAGCTATTTGTTTTTTTTAATTCTATACTATGTATATCACATTAGTATTAAAAGCAGCCATTATATTAGTTTATAAGCCACAGTATGAATATTATATTAACATTAAAGCCATGTGGCAGCTATTATATTAGTTTTAGAGCAAAAGTATGGGTAGTATGTTAATATTAAAGGTCTCAGGTCAATTGTTATATTAGTTTTAGAGATTAAAGAATGGCTTTCATATTGAAGTCCACAGTACAGTTATTATATTAATTTTCCATGCTATAGTGTGGATAAAATATTAGTACTGCAGGCCACAGGGAAGATATAAAATTAGTTTTAGATGCAATACTATGGATATTCCTGTGACATAAAAAGTGACAGAGAAGCTATTGTACAAATTGTAGAAAGTATAGTATAGACATTATAATAATATTAAAGGCTAGAGGACATCAAATCTATTAGTAACAGATTTTACACTGTGGGCATCAGATTAGTCTTTCGCACCACTGCATAGCTATTTTATTAGTTTTATGTGCTACATGTGGAAAATATGTTAGTTATTAAGGCAATAAGACAACTATTATATTGGTATTACATGCTTCACTATGGATATCAAATTAATAATAAGGCCACAAATCAGCTGCTACATTCATTTTAGATGCTATGTATGGATATTATATTAGAGTTAAAAGCCACAGTGCAGCTATGATATTTGGTTTTGATACTGTGCTAAGAATACAGTAACAAGGCACAAGGCAGTATTACATTAGTTGTATATGCTCTAGTATGGATATTATATTACTATTAAAGGCCATTGGACAAGTATTATGTCAGGTTTAGATGATACAGTATGCATATTAGTTTTTGATGCTATAATACCTATTTATGATACTAATATCCTATTAGCTTTAAAAGCCACAGTACAGATATTATATTAATTTTAGATACTAAATAAAAATGTTACATGAATATTAATATATTAGTATCAGATGCTACACTACAAATAGTACAAATAAAAAAATGTGCAGCTATCATTTAGTTTTAGATATTCTAGCAGTATATCAAAGTGATATTAAAGGACACAGGATTAACTATTATATTAGCTTTAGATACTATGTAATAAATATTATATTAGTATTACTTGCCACAGGTCAAGTATTATATTCATTTCAGATGCCATGGTACTAATATCAAATTCATGCCAAGGCCTCAGTGCAGCTATTGCATTAGTTGTAGATGCTATTTTATGGGCATAATATTAGCATGAAAGCAACATTGAGGCAATTACATTGGTTCTGGAGGCCACACTGTGGATATCATATTAATGTTAAAGGCCATAGAAAATGTATTTGGATATTATGTTAATAATAAAGGAAAGAGGTCAGTGATTTAATTAGTTTTAGTTGCTATAGTATCTACATCATATTAACATGAAAGTTCACAGGGCAGCTATAATGTCAGTATTAGACACTCTACTAAAGATGCTATATTAATGTTAAAAGCCACAGTGGACTAGTATATCAATTTTAATGCTATTGTATAGATATCATGTTGATATTAAAGATCATAGGGCAGCTATCATATTAGTATTAGATACTATAGTATAGATATTATGTAAAATTAAAGGTCACAGGACACTTGTTACATTAGCTTTAGAATCCATAAAAACTATGATCTTAGTTGTGGATTCTATGGTATGAATATCATGTTAGTACTAAAGGCCATGAGACAGCCATTATATTAGATTATAGGCCAATTTGGAAAGCAGTATGGAGATTCCTGGGAAAGCTGTAAATGCAACCACCATTTGACCCTGCTATTGTCCTTCTCGGACTATTCCCTGAAAACCTTAAAAGAGCATGCTACAGGGATACTGCCACATCGATATTCATAGCAGCACAATTCACCATAGCTAGACTGTGGAACCAACCCAGATGCCCTTCAATAGATGAATGGATAAAAAAAATGTGGCATGTATACACCATGGAATATTGCGCAGCACTTAAAAATGACAAAATCATGGAATTTGCAGGGAAATGGATGGCACTAGAGCAGATTATAG
The DNA here is from genome assembly GCF_045843805.1 of Urocitellus parryii. NCBI lineage: Eukaryota > Metazoa > Chordata > Mammalia > Rodentia > Sciuridae > Urocitellus > Urocitellus parryii. Next base: position 101,086 of record NW_027552351.1, read on the forward strand.
TGAAGCTAGCCAATCCCTAAAAAACAAATACCAAATGTCTTCTTTGATATAATGAGAGCAATGATGAACAGAGCAGGGAGGAAGAGCAGCAAGAAAAGATTAACATTAAACAGAGACATGAGATGGGAGGGAAAGGGAGAGAAAAGGGAAATTGCATGGAAATGAAGGGAGACCCTCATTGCTATACAAAATTACATATAAGAGGTTGTGAGGGGAATGGGAAAATAAACAAGGAGAGAAATGAATTACAGTAGATGGGGTAGAGAGAGAAGATGTGAGGGAAGGGGAGGGGGGATAGTAGGGGATAGGAAAAGTATCAGAATACAACAATTACTAATAGGGCATTATGTAAAATTGTGGATGTGTAACCGACATGATTCTGCAATCTGCATTTGGGGTAAAAATTGGGAGTTCATAACCCACTTCAATCTAATGTATGAAATATGATATGTCAAGAGCTTTGTAATGTTGTGAAAAACCAATAAAAAATACATAAATAAATAAATTTGAAAAACAAATTAGATTCTAGGCTACAGTGTATGTATTATATTAATATTAAAGGCCACATGGCTGCTACTATGTTAGTTTTGTAGGCCAAATAATGCATATTATATTAATATTAAATGCTATAGGGCAGTTGTTATTTTAGTTTTATGGCTAAAGTATGGATATCATATTCATATTAGGGTTAGATGGCAACAGGCCTTTTTATATTGGTTTTAGAAGCTGTAATATGGATATCATATTAATATTAAAGACCAAAGAACAGACAATATATTAGCTATAGAAGCTATAATATAGATAACATAATAGTCTTTAAGGCTACAGGGCAGATATTTTATTAGTTCCAGCTGCCACAGTATTGATACTGTATTAGTATTGAAGGCAACTGAACAGCCATTATATTCATGTTAGTGCCACACTATCTATATTATATTAGTATAAAAGGTCATAGCACAGCACTTACATCAGTTTTATATGCTACAATATGAATATCATGTTAGTATTAAATGCCACAGGGCATATATTATATTGAATTTTGATGCTATAATTGTAGATGTATTAGTAATGAAGGCCACAGAGCACCTATTATATCAGTTTTAGACACTACAGTTTAGATACTGGATTAGTATTAAAAGGCGACAAGGCAGGTATTATTTCAGTTTTAGAGGCCACCATATGGATATCATGTTAATATTAAACCCACAGCAAATCTATCAGTTTTTGATGTTCTTATATGGATACCATATCAGCATTAAATGCCACAGGCAGCTGTCACATGAGTTTTATATGCTATAATATGAATATCATATGAGTACTAAAGGCCATAAGGCAGATGTTCTTTCAGTTTTAGATGCTATAGTATTAATATCTTTTTATTATAGGCCACAGGGCAGCTAATATATTAGTTTTATATGCTACATTAGTATTAAAGGTCACATAGCAGATATTACGAAGATTTATTTGCTATTTTATGGATGCCATATTAGTACTAAGAGCACAGGAAAGGGAGTATGTTAGTTTTAAGATTCTGTAGTAGGAATGCTACATTGATATTGAAGGTCAGAAGAGATCTATTATATTTGTGTATAGATATAATATTAATATAGAAGGCCACAGGCAAGTTATTCTATTGTTAGAAGAAGTAACAATATGTATGTATGTATATTAATATATTAATAATATTAAAGGCCACAAGAAAGCTATCTTATTAGTTTAAGATATTATATTATAGAGGCTGGGTTTGCAGCTCAGTGGTAGAGCACTTACCTAGCACATGTGCAGCACTGGGTTTGATCCTCAGCACCACATAAAAATAAATAAATAAAACAAAGGTCTTGTGTTCATCTACAACTAAGAAAAATATTTTAAAATTTAAAAGATGTTATAGTATGGATTTGCGTTAATAATAAGGGCCACAGGGCAGATACTATATTAGTATCAGTTGTAGTAGTATGGACATTACATTAATATAAATCATCATAGGCAGGTATTATATTCATATTTGATGGTTTATTATGCATATTACATTAGTATGCAAAACCAATGGGCAATTATTGTATCAGTTTGAGACACTATAGTATGATCAATTATACTAATATTAAAGGCCCCAGGGTAGATATTATATTAGGTACAGATACAGTTGTATGGAATATATATAGTATATATAATATATATAGTATATATATTATATTTATAATATAATTGCATTAATATTAATGGCCACCAGGCAGGTTTTATATTAATTTTATATGCTATAGTATTTCTGGATAGTATAGTATTATTTTAGTTAGGTTTTTCATTATTGTATCTCAAAGTTCTGACAAGAACATTTTTAGAGAATGAAAATTTTATTTGGCACTCACAGTTTCCAAGGTTTCAGCCCATAAAAGGCCAACTCCATCGTTGTGGAGGAGGAAAGCCGCTCAGAATTTGGCAAACAGGAAGCAGATACAGAGCTCTGCTCATCAGGAACAAATACACCTCAAAAGAATGCCCCCAGTAAACCACCTCCCCTAGCCACACACTACCTTACTACAGTTTCCACCCACTTAAACCCTCAGTGGATTAATGGACTGATTGGGTTAAGGCTCTCATAACCCAAACATTTCATGTCTAAACTTTCTTGCATTTTCTTACACATGACATTTTGAGTGACATCTCATATCTAAACCATAATATTCTGCTCCCAGCCCTCAAAAGTTCATGCTCATCTCACAATGCAAAATACATTGATTCCATTGCCAAGAGTCTAGATGTTCTTCAGTTTCAGAATTCCCCAAAACTCCAATTCCAAAGTCTCTTCTGAGATTCGAAACGAAATCACAGTGTGAAAACCCCTGTTAAAATCAATACACACACACACACACACACACACACACACACACACACACACACATTCAATATATAATGGCACAGAGTAAACATTTCCATTCTACAAGGGAGAAATAGAGGCATAGAGAGAAGGGATGGGACAAAAGAAGACCAAAATCCAGCTGGGCAAACAAAACCTGTATTTTCACATCTAGCATCTGAGGCATATGGCATTGTGATATTCTATCCTAAGTGCCTGGTTAGCTCCACCCCTATGGTTTTGTTAGTAGCAGTCTATGAAACTCAACTTTTCCTTCTCTGTTTCTTTCATGACTTTCCATTCCTCTCAGCCTTCTTTTTCTCCTCAGCAGCCTGTGTTAAATCTGGCTAGGCTAGAATATGTGCTCATGTAATCCATAAGCCTCAGAGTCTGGAATCACTGGTACCACAGGCCTCCACACCTGTTTATAATTTTGGAAGTTCTGGATTATCTTCTAATTTGTTTCTCCAGATTCCAAAAAGAATTTATCTTCATAGATTTTATGTGTAGCCTCTTGTAGTTAACTTCTCAGCCAGAAGAAACATTTTATATGTTACTCATTTCCTATAAGGGTTTCTGTTTTACTTGATATTGTTTCTTTGGTTGTCCTTCACTTACTTCTCCTTTATTTTCTCTTCTACTCTCTCTATTTCCTTAAGTTTATCCACACCAATTTGTGTCTTCATACATGTACTTTGGATAATAATGGGGTACCAACCATACTGAAACACTTTACTGTAAAATGTTTTTACAGGTTAATAGTATCTCAAATCAATTGGTGCTTTATTCCTTCTCCCATCCATTCACTTTCCATATTTCTCTACCCTGATGCCTTTCTTCATGCAATAAAAATCAAACCTTAACTCTTAACACTAACCTTAAACCTCTATCCCATGCCATAAACCCTAACTTAACCCTATGCCTAAAAATATTGCTAATCCCAACCCCAAGCCAACCATTAACCTTAATCTTCTAACTCTAACCCCTAAGTCTAACCCTAAACCTTAAGTCTAATTCTCACCATAAACCTCTAACCATTTTCCTAACCTAGCCCCAACCCTTTTCCCAACATCAAACCCCTAATCCAACCCCTAACCCAACCCCCAACCCCAATCTTAATATAAACTCTAACACTACCTACCTGAATATGGCAGAGTTCTCACTTGAACTTATGGAAGCAGCAAGTGCCCAGGTGGCTTACAACTTCTAACATGGACACAAATGAGACATTCCATGACCCTCTTCTTTGAATCATTTGCTGTAGTGGCTCACAGCTGCCAGAAAACTATTTAGTACTATCAATTCACTATAAAGCATATCTTTCAAACATATTTTAAATAATATATTTGAGCAAGCATATGACCACACACACAGGGAAAGGTGAGTGGTAAAGGGCATCCTGCCAGCACCTTCAACAACATAGAGTCCTAAAACTCTATCTTTTTCTTTTTTGGATGCTTCATTAAGTACCCATGATTCATTAAATCATTGATCATTTGTTACCAGTTTAGCCTTCAGTTCCTCTGTTCTCCTTATATATGTGGGAAGGCTCAAGTTCAAACTCTGTAATGATGTTTGTTTTTTTTTTCCCCACTGAATATGGTCATCCTGTGTTGCCCAGGAGCCCTAGACCATTAATCACCTAACTGGTATCAGACAGACACATTGCTTCATAGATTGAAGAATGAGGAGCTAAGAGACAGGAAACTGAAGCAGAGACCAAGAATATATTTCTTGGCACAACAAACCACAAAGTAGCTTCAAATTGACAAAGAACTTGAATATACACTTTTTACTAGTAAACATGAAAGATGATTAACAGGATATTGTATTAGTTTCATTATAGACATGCAAGTTAAAACTGCAGTGAAATTTCCTCACTTTTACTAATAAAGCCATAATAAAAATATTTAAAAATAACGAGTGATTTGGGGCAACCTTGTGAACATTTCATAAAAATATTCCAAGAAAAAAGGCAATCCAAAAGGTAAGCTCTACTATTCCTTCTCTGTTTCTTCCATGAATTTTCAATCCTCTATTTTTATCCATGGAGTTCTTGTTGTGTCCCCCAAGCTAGCCTCCTACACATATACTCCAGAGGTCCTCAGCAACAGCTCCTGCAACCACTGGGGCAACATGCCATTATACAATTTAATTTCTAATTGCGGAAGGTCTGATTTTCTTCTAAGATGAGCTCTACTTTTCCTACTGATTTTCTTCCAAGATAAGCTCCACTTTTGGGTAAGGATGAAGAGAAATCAGCACTCTTTTATATACCTGTGACAATAAATAATGTGAAGCTTGTGTGTGGAATAGTTTGCTATTTCATCAAAAAGTAAAAATAGAATTATCATACTACTCAACAACTCCATTTCTATGTATTTAACCCCAAAGAACTGAAAGTAGGTATTAAAAGAAAAGTACATGTGTATACTTTCCATCTGTTAACGTCATGAGAGTGAGGGACAGGCTCAAAAGGAGTTTTAGGAAAAGAATTTTATGTATGAGTAAAAAAAAAAAAGAGTGCTTTTGTTCCCCAGTTGGGCAGGTAGTGAAAGTGAGGATTGATTGTCATGGAGGAGCTTGCTGACGTCCTGATTTGCAGGTTATGTGATGGTCACCTGAGAGTATCCATCCCTACATTGAGTAAAATACATTGCTGTGTTTTACATGGACATACAAACCTGGCATAGCAATGACTAGTGGGGAATGTGAGTGAAAGGATACAGAGCATTTTGCACCACCAATACAGGGTTCCTGTAAGTTTAGCACTATGAGAAAGTCAACTGCTTATTAAAAACCACCATGTCAGTACTATGCCAGAAAAACAGACATCAGACTTTATTAGGGAAGTTGACCCTTATAAATCCAGCTCAGCCAAATCTCAGAAATACCATTGCAAGAAAATTTTTCATTAGAAGCCACTGTGTGTGTGTGTGTGTGTGTGTGTGTGTGTGTGTGTTACGTTAATATTAGAGGCTAAATTTTGGATGTTATATTAGTATAAGAAGGTCACTTAGCGATTATTATAGTGATATAAAACCAATGTGTTCATAGTAGATTAGCATTAAAGACCACAGTCTGGATATCGCTGTGAAGGCAGTAAGGGTCCATGGTAAGTAAATATATTACTATTAGAGGCCATCTATTTACACTGTAAACATACTTTGGGAAACAATGTGAATATCACATAAGTATTAAAGAGCACAATGTGTATACTGTAATAATATCAATGACAAAAGGTCATGTATGCTTTTAATCCCAGAAGCTCATAAGCCTGAGGCAGGAGAATGGCAAGTTCAACGCCAGCCTCAGCAACTAAGTGAGGCCTTAAGCAACTTAGAGACACACTGTATCAAAAATTAATAAATAAATAAAAGGGCTGGCATGTAGCTTAATGGTTAAGTGCCCCTGGATTCAATATCTAGTACAAAAAAAGAACAAAAGATCAACTATTATATTAGGACTACATGCCTCTGTGAGGACATTGTACGTGTCATGAGTGGCAGAGGATTCAATGAGAATATTATCTGCATTACAGGCCTTAGTGAGGATATTATATAGGCCAGAAGTTTCAGTTTAGATATTATATTAGTGGTAGAGTCCTGAATAAAATATTATATTAGTGTAGCAGGTCTCGTTGAAGATACTATATTAGTATCACAGGTCTCAGTAATAACACTATATGTGCTAGAGATTTTAGTGAGGATATTATATGTTTTGGAAGCTTCAGTGTGAATATTATGTGTGTCAAATACCTGACCAGGGACAATATTTGAGTATTTGAAGCCGCTGTGAGAATACTATATTTGTCAGAGACCCCAGTGAGATTATTATTGAGTATCAGAGGCCCCACTGTAGAATATGATAATTATTAAAGGCAAATTGAGGATATTTGTTAGAGTACTCATTGAGAATATTATATGAATGTCAGAGGTCTGAGTGAGTATATTATATATGTCATAAGCTGCAGTGAGAATATATATACACCTTTATATAAATTATATATTTATATAATGCATGCAAATATATATTTATGCAAATATATATATGTGTATATATGTGTGTGTGTGTGTGTGTATGTGTGTGTGTATGTGTGTGTGTGTGTATGTGTGTGTGTGTGTGTGTTCTGGGGATTGAACCAAGGAGTACTTTACCACTGAGATACATCCTCAGCTCTTTTTATATTTTTATTTTGAGACAGAGCTTCACCAAATTTTTGAGGCTGAATTCAAACATGCAATCTTCCTGACTCATGCTCCCGATTCATTGGGATTACAAGTCTATACCAGTGTATTCAAGTTATTGAGAATATTATTGAGTGTCAAAGTCTTCAATAGGTCATTTTGAGTTAGATGACTCAAGGAGTATATTATGTCACTCAGAGGACTCAATCAAGGTATTATTTTTGCCAGAGGCCTCAGTGAGATTGTTATATGAATATCCAGCGAACTCAATGAGGATAATATATGTTATGTCAAGATCATTGTACTGCCATGAAAAACTAATAAAAAAAAATATATGTGTTATAGTCTTAACTGATGATATTATATGAGTATCAGAGATTTCAGTGAGAATATTATGAGTGTCAAGAGAACTTGGTGACGTGGATGTGTAACTGATGTGATTCTGCAATCTTTATACGGGGTAAAAATCAAATGTATGAAATATGATATGTCACAAGCTTTGTAATGTTTTGAACAACCAATAATAAAAAAAGAAAAAAAAATTTATAAAGAGAACTTGGTGAGGTTATTATATATTTCAGAGGCCTAAATGAGACTATTACATGAATGTCAAAGGGTTTTGTGTGGATATATATGTATCATCCACCTCATTAAGAATATTACATTTGGGGCTGGGGTTGTGGTTCAGCAGTAGAGCACTTGCCTAGCACATGTGAGGGCCTGGGTTCAATCCTCAACACCACATAAAAATACACAAAAAATAAAGGTACAATAACTTTGTGTCCAACTACAACTAAAAAATAAAAAAATTAAAGAATATTACATAAGTGTCAGATAACTCAGTGAGCACATTATATGTATTAGAGTCATCACTGATCATATTACATTTGTCAGAATCTCAGTGGTGATATTATATGAGTGTCAGAGGCCTCAATGAAGCCAATATGTATTTTAGTCCATTTAGTTAACATATTATATCTGTAAGAGAACTCACTGAGGATATTATATGCCCCCTTATATGTGTCAGAGGACTAAGTGATGATATAAATTTTAAAGATATCAGCATGGATATCAAATGTGTCAGATAACTCAGTGTGAAAATTTCAGAGGCATCAGTAAGAATATTATGTGTAAAAAAAGAATATTATATGTGTGCCACAGGTCTTTTCAGAGCCTCAGTGAGTATAGTGTATCTGGTAAAGGCTACAATGAAGATACTATATTAGTGTCACAGGACTCGGTGTGGATATTACATGAGATATAGAACTGAGAGAGGATGTTATATGTGTTAGAGAACTCAGTGAGCACATTTTATGTGTCAGAAACCTCAGTGAGAAGATTGTATTCTTTAGAGGTTTTAATGTGGATAGTGCATTAAACAGAGGCCTCAGTGAGATCATTATATGTGTTAGAGGCCTCATGTGAACATGATATTTGTTATAAACCTCAGTGAAGATATCATATTAGTGCCACAGGTATCAGAGAGGATATTATATAGGTAAGGGCCTTAAATTGCATGTTGTATGTCAGAGCACTGAGTGAGGACATTATAGATGACAGAGGCCTCATTACATGAGTGTCAGAGGAATCAGTGAAAATATTATATGAGTGTTACAGACCTCAATGAGTATATTCTGTAAAATGCCTCAGTGAGGCATTACATCTTTTACATAGATGGAGCTTCACTGAGGACATTATATGAATATCAGAGAACTCAATTAGAATTTTATATAAATGTGAAAGCCCTGACTAAGAATATTATGTATATCAGAAGTTTCAGTCCTCACTGAAGCCCTTATTGTTTGTTAGAGACTTCAGTAAGCATAGTAAATGTGTTAGAGTCTACAGGAGGATACTATGTGTCAGAATCCAGAGAAAAGCTATTACTTGAGTGTGAGTAGTATATGTATTAGAGCCATCAATCACACTGTTATATGACTATGAACATCCTTATATGAGAAAAATATCTGACTGCAAGAGGCCTTGTTGAAGGCATTGCATGTGTTTGAGATCTCAGTATGTTCGATCTATGGCTCAAAGGTCTCAGGAAAGAAATCCTATGTGTCAGAGGCCTCACAGAGGATAAAACAGGAATGCCAGGCTACTGAGAGAGAACATTAATTGTGTTAGAGTCCTCAGGGGAGAAGGTATACTAATGTCACATACTTCATTGAGGGTATTACTGTGTTGAAGGCCTTGGAATTTCTGCTGCTTGGGTGAAAGTCCCAAGTGGAGCTACAGTCTGTGTCAGAGACCTCAAGGAGACACTTAAAAGTGTCAGAGGACCTCAGGGATTTAGAGGCCTCAGGGAGTATATTATATATGTCAGAGTATTCAGAAAGATATAACATGAGCCCAAAATCTCATTGAGGCTATTAACTGAGTCAGAGGACTCAACACTGGTACTTCATTGTTGTTAGAGGTCTCAGCAGAGGATAGATTGCTTTTTAGAGGGGTAAGAGAAAAATATGTTTTCCTGAGGCCACTATGAGGATACCATGAGTCAGAGGCTTCAGTGTGGGTAGAACATATAAGAACCTGAGTGAAGATTTCATAAACCTCAGGGGGATTATGATGGAGTATCTCAGAACTCAGTGAATAAAATCTATTAGTATCAGCAGCCACATGAGGAAATTTTATGCATTGAAATCTTCTATGAGTCTATTATATGGGTTTCAGAACTCTCCGAGAAAATATCACAATTCTAAATGCTGTGAGTGAGGATAGTTTAGAGCTTCTTTAGGAAGTTGCTTACAGGTGTCTGTATAATCAATGAAATAAAATATGAATATTAGAGGCCACAGTGTGTATAGGATGCAAATGTCAGAGGAGGACTTATTATGAATATCCTATCAGGGATAAGACCACCAGGAGGGTTCTATTTGAGTAGACACCATCAGAACAAGGATATTACATGGGTCATAGTCATTAGTGTGCCAATGGTAAGAGTAAGAGGCCTTTGCAAATACAGTATATGCCTTCGATACTTGATGTTTAAAGTTAATTCCAGAGTGAGGCTATTAGTTGAGTTTCAGCAAGTTTCAGCAAGAATCACATATGTGACCCAGAAATCAATAATAAAATATTATCCAGCTACAGGCCTCATTGAGGATGTGTCAGGGGCTTCATTGAGATTAATCAATGATTGCCACAGGACTCAGCTAGGGTATTGTCTCTGAGTTCTCAGTGAGTTGAATACATATGTCCAAGAACTCAATGTATATAATATGTTTCAGATCCCTCAATCACACTATTACATGACTATGAATATCCTTAGTGAGGAAAATATCTTACTGCAAGAGGCTTAGCTGGAGGCTTTGAATGTGTTTGAGATCTTTGAATGTTTAATCTATGCCTCAAAGATCTCAGGGAGGAAATCCTGTATAAGAAGTCTCACATAGGATGTGACAGGAATGCCAGCCTACTCAGTGAGAACATTATGAGTGTTAGAGTTATCAAGGAAGAGGCTACATCAGTGTCACACCCCTCACTGGGGATATAATTGTGTCAAAGGCCTGAGCATTTGTACTGCTTGGGTGAGAGTCCTGCATGGAGAGTGTCTGTGTCATAGACCTCAAGGAGACACTTAAAATGTCAGAGGAGTCTGTGTTGACAGAAAGATACTGTCTGAGCCCTCCATGATTTTTAAATATGACTAGACAATTAGGATCTCTGCCAGTGATGCTCTTAGTTGTGCCTGAGCTCTCATGGAGATATTAACTGAGGGACAGACAGAAGGTTGAGGGAGAATATTATCTACATACAGCAAGCCTCTGTGAATATGTGATGTAAGTGTCAGAGGCAACTGGGAGGAGAGGACATGAGTGTCAGAGCCCTGAGTGAGTTTATTATACATGTGACAGAAAAAATTATGGACTCAGTGAGATGATCAAGGAATTTCAGTGCCCTCAATAATTACACAATATTGAGTGTCAGAGGAGGAATCATTGAGGATATTTCCTGAGTGTCAGGGACCTCCATGAGAATATTCCATGAGTGCTGCAGGCCTGAGTGAGGACATATATGTGCTGTAATAGGAAGAGACCTGTGTTAGCCTATTATATGTGACAGTGCCTTCATATGGACATTTAGTGTCAGAGTCCAGAGGGAGGCTATCACCTGAGTGTCTGAATCCTCATTGAGACTGATACATTTTTCAGAACATGTACTGAAGATATTTGGTCGAAGTCAGAGGCCTTAATAAGGATGTGATAGGTGTCAAAGTCTTCATTGAGATTATTTTGCTATTACTATAGGTCTCAACCAGGGTATTTTCTCTTAAGAGGCCTCAGAGAGTTGAGTATACGTGTTAGAGACTAGGGGTAGAGAATGTAGGTATCATAGCCTCACTCACTCTGTTATGTGACTATGAAGGTCCTTAGTGAAGAAAATTTTCTGACTAGGAGAGGTGTTATTGAGAATAGTTTCCTCAGTAAGTATATTTTAGAGATGAAATTTCTAGTGAGTAAGTTTTTTTTTAAATTTTTTTTAGTTATACAGGACACACTAACTTTATTTTGTTTATTTATTTTTATATGATGCTGAGGATCAAACCCAGGGTCTCACACGTGTAAGGCGAGTGCTCTGTCACTGAGCCACAACCCCAGCGCTCCACTGAAGAACTTCTATGTGTCAGATGTCTCATTGAGAATAATGGTGGGAGTGCCAAGGTACCCAGTGAGGACACTGTAAGATATGGAGTTTTCAGGGTTGAAAGAATATCAGTGTGAAAGGACTCAGTGAGATTATGAAATGAGTATCAGAGGCCTTAATGACTACATATTACATGGAAGAGGATTTACTGAGAAGACGATTTTTCTCAGACTTGTCAGTGAGGAAAATATGGGCTCAAATGACTCAGTCCCTCCTCTACAAAGGTTGGAGCCCTCTGTGGGGATTTCATATGTGTCAGAGACCTCAATGAGTCACACGCATGTGTCAGAGAACTCATTGTACATACTATGTAACCTTTGGAGGTCTCAGTTATATTTTGAATATCTATCAGAGCATTAATCTGTGCAGACATCAGGTACCCCAGAGCACTTGGTAGGATAGTACTTAAGTGTTAGAGGTCTAATGGAGGTCATTATCTGAGCTTGAGAAGCCTAAGGTGGATATTATATTCATTTCATTGTCCTGCATGAGGATGATATCCACTGCAGAGTCCTCAGGCAGTATGTTACCAGTGTGAGTGGACTCAGTGCTATATGATGTGAATGTCAGAGGCCTCAGGGAGGAATCATGGGAGTTTCAGAAAGGATACATTGAGGATATGATATGAGTATCAGATACCTGCTTCACACTATTATAAAAGTGTCCAAGGCCACAATCATTATATCTTATGTGTCAGAAACTTCAGTGATAACACTGTATTTGACATAGGCCTCTGTGAGAATATTGTAGGTGGCCGAGTCTTCTCATGGATATTAAGTGTCAGAGTCTAGAGTCAGGGTGTTACCAGACTGCCTGAGGCCTCAGTAACAATGTGAACATGACCAAGGTTACAGTTTAGATATATTATTGATGTCAGAGGCCTCTGTGATGATGTGATATGTGTCCAAGGCTTCAGTGAGAATGTGATGTGTTTGTCACAGGCCTCACATTGGATATTATACTTCATAGAGGCTGCAGTAAATTTACTATACCTGTCAGAGGCCTCAGGTTTCTCCTATGGAAAGAGGCCTCCATAAGTATATGATGGCTGTCAAAAAGATTCTAAGTGGAAGAGACTTCTGTTAGTCAATTACATGTGTCAGATGTCTCCAATACTACATCATTAATATTAGGGGCCTCAGTAAGCCTCTTATAGGTCCTGTAGGTCGCAATGTAGATACTGTATGTGTCAAGTCCTCAGGGAGTTAGAGGCCTAAAAAAGTATATTATATCTGCCAGAGGTTTAAGGTAGGATATTAAATGCTCCTGACTCTTCAGTGAGGCTTTTAACTGAGTCAGTGGATTCAGCATTGATACTTCATTGCTGTCAGAGGCCTCAGTGAGGACACTATTAGGGTCACAGACCTCATTGAGTCAGAAGTCTTAGTGACAATGGAGGATATGTCAGAGGCCTGAGAATATCACATGCATCTGAATCTTCAGAGATAATATTTTGTGTGTCAGAGGCCTCAGCAAGTATATGGGCTACAGGCCTCAGTGTTGATATTACATGAGCATCAGAAGCCTGAGGGAGGAGGCATTGAATGTGCCCTGAGGGAGGACATTCAAAATGTGTCTGAGGCCTAGCTGAGGATAGTTTGCTTGTTGAAGGGCTAAGGGAAAATATTGTTTGTCAGAGGCCCCAGGGCAGATACCAGGTGTTAGAGGCCTTACTGTGGGTAGAAGGTATGAGTACCCTGAATGAAGATTTCATTTATTTCAGAAGCCTCAGTGAGACCACAATGTTATTATCATAGGATTCAGTGAATATACTAGGTTAGTGTCAGAGGACAAGAAAGGACTTTATATACATCAGAATCCTCTAGGAGTTTATTATATGGATTTCAAAGACCTCAGGAAAGATATCATGTGATTCTTGGAGCTGTGAGTGGGGACATTTTAAGTTTCAGAGTCCTCAGGAAGTTGATTAGGGGTGAATGTACCTTCAGTGTGATTGTATATGAATGTCAGATGCCTCAGTGAGTATGGGATATGAATGTCAGAGGAGGCATGGAGGATATCCTATCAGGGTAAGAGACACACAGGAGAATTCTATATAAATAGCATAGCCCAAATGAGGATATTGCAGGGGTCAGAGTCCAGTGTAACTATGGTAAGAGTAGGAGGCCTCTGTAATCCTATCATATACCCTAGAATCTTCATGTGGATATTTACTGTCAGAGTCCAGAGCAAGGCTATGAACTGATAGTCAGAAACCTCAGTGAAAAATCATACATGTGATCCAGGACTCTGTGAAAACATTATGTCCAAGTCAGAGTCCTCTGTGGAGTTATTGTCTGTGTCAGAGACTTCAAGTGGATACTTAAAAGTGTCAGAAGGATCTGTGTTGATAGGATGGTACTTTCAGAGTCTTCAGTGATTTTTTAATATTTTAGACAATAGGGGTCTTTGTCAGTGAGGCTATTAGGTGTGCCTGAGCTCACTGATGGCCAAGAGGATTGAGGATATTTCTTGAGTCCCACAAGTCTCTATGAATAAGTTGTGCAACTGTCAGAGGAAAAAGGAAGGAGAGGATATGACTGATAGAGATCAGAGTGAAGATATTGTACACTTAAGAATCCTCAATAAATAGAATAGGTGTGTTTATGGACTCAGTGAGATAATCAAGAAATGCCAGATAATCAAGGAATCCTCAGTGAGTATCCAATGTGTCAGAGAACGACTCACGGAGGATATTACACGAGTGTCAGAGACCTCCATAAGAATGTTTCTTAAGTGCCATAGGCCTGAGTCAGGACATATATGTGCTGTAATAAGAAAAGGACTCTGTTTGCATATTATATGTGAAAGTTCTTTGAGGATCAAAAGCCTGAGTGAGAATAATACTTTTGTTAGGGGACATACTGAAGATATTCTGTCAAGGTCAGAGGCCCCAGTGAGGATATGATATGTGTCAGACTTCACTGAGTTTATTTTGTTATCACCACCGGCCTCAATTAGGATTGTTAAATATTTGTGTCAGAGGCCTCAGGGTAGATAGTATAAGTGTCAGAATCCTTATTTACTATTTTATATGACTGTGAGGTGAAGAAAACTTCTGAATATTAGAGGACTTCCTGAGGATTTTGTCCTCAGTGAATATATTTTAGGGCTCAGAGTTCTCAGTGAGGAAATTCTATGTGTCAGAGGCCTCCTTGAGAATAATGATGGCAGTGCCATGGTACCCAGTGAGGACATTGTATGTGATGAAGTTTCAGGGTAGAGAGAATATCAGTGTGGAAGCCCTCAGTGAGATTATGAAATGAACACCAAATGCCTTTGTGATGATCTAATATGTGTAAGAGGCCTCACTGAGAACAGAATCTCTCTCAGAGGTCAGTGAGGATAATACGGGGTCAAATGACTCATTCCATACTGTACATAGGATGGAATCCTCAGTGGGAATTTTATATGTGTCAGAGACCTCAATGAGACATATATGTCTCTGAGGACTCATTGTACCTCATGTTACCTACAGAGGCCTCAGTACTTTTGGATGACTCTAGAGGGTCTAAATCTGTGTGGACTTCTAATGCCCCAGAGCACTCAGTGTGATATTCCTTGAGTGTCAGAAGCCTTGATTAGGATATTTCTGAATGACAGAAGCCTCAGGTTGGATATTATATTGATCTCACTGTCCTGTATGAGGATGATATCCATTTCAGAGTCCTCAGTAAGAATCTCATTAGTGTTTTGGGACTCAAATGAGATAGGATGTGAATGTCAGAGGCCTCAGGGAGGATTCATGTTGGCGTTAGAGGAAGACTCACTGAGGATGTGATATGAGTGTCAGAAACCATTCTGGGGCTATTATAAAAATATCCAAGGCCTGAGTGTGGTTATTTTATGTGTCAGAGGCTTCACATGGATATTATGTATCAAAGTCCAGTGCCAGGGTATTACCAGAGTTTCTGAGACTTCACCAACCCATCCCCTTGAATGGGATCAAGGTCACAGTACAGATATCCTGTTCATGGCAGTGGCCTCAATGACGATATGTGGAAGATTCCTCAGTGACAATATAGAGTGTTTGTCACAGGCTTCACCTTTGACATTATGTTTTGGGAGTTGGCAGTAAACTTACTATACTTGTCAGAGGCCTCAGTTTTCTCCTATAGAAAGGGACCTCTGTGAGTACATGATGGCAGTGCCAGAGGCATCAAGAAGACATTCTAAGTGCAAGAGACCTCTGTTATCCAACTGTACATCTCAGATGTCTCCAATAGTTTATTGTTATTATTAGAGACCTCAGTATGACTCTTATAGATACTGTAGGTGTCAATGTAGATATTAAATATTTCAAAGACCTCAGGAAGTTAGAGGCCTCAGGGAGTATATTATACCTCTCAGATGTTTCAGGGAGTATTTTAAATGCACCAGCCACCTCAGCAAAGCTATTCCTGAGTCAGATGTCTCAGTACCAGTACTGCATTATTGTCAACAGCCTCAGTGAGGATACCATTAGGGTCACATGCCTCAGTGAGAATACTAAATGCATTTGAATCCTTAGTGACAATGGGACTTGTGTCAAAGGACTTATGATATCATATGTTTTAGAGTCTCCTCTGAGAATATTATAGTTGTCAAAAGAGTTAGTCAGTAATATATGTCAGAGCCCTCAGTGAAGACAGTGCCTTTTTAAATAGTTTCATGTGTTTAGTTAGAGCTCTGAATAAAAATATTATTGTGTTTCAGAGGCCTCAATGTGTTTTTTCCTTATTTGTCATAGGCTCTCATGGATATTTTATGACTGACACAGGCCTCAGTAATGATATTGAGCATGTTAGAAACCTCTGTGAGGACATTATATGTCAGAGTCCTCATTGATTATATGTGTAGAGGACTCATTGAAAATATTATAGGTGTCAAAGAACTTAGTTTTTATGTGAGTTTTAGAGAACTTATTGAGAATATTTTTATGTGACATAGGCTTCCACAAGGATTTCATATATGTGTCAAATGCCTCAATGAAGATATCATATTTTTTCTAGTTCTCTGTGAGGATATCTTATGAGTTTGAAGGTTTGACATGCTATTTTCTAGGGGTCTCAATGTGTATGTGATATCAGCCAGTGGTATCATTAATGATATTTATTGATAACAAACTCATATTATTTCAGTGCGTACTATATATGTTAGAGTCTTCATAAGAATATTATATTGTACTTAAAGCCTCAGTGAAATGTTTTATAAGTGTAAAAGGCCTAATTGAGGGTATTATACTATTCTTTCCTGTTAAAAGAAAACAGGAAACAATAGAAAGAACTCCCAGTGGAAAGAATGGTCAAAGCTATTCCCAAAGGCTTCAAGCAGGAATGAAGTAAGCAACAAAGCACTATAGAGTTGGATAACAAACAAAATCTTGGAGTAAATATCCAGATGCTCATTTATTTACAAGTAAATGACTAAACAGATAAACAAAAGAGGCTAAATAAAAACCTCTTATGCAGAATTTCAAGTAATTGAGGTGGACATTTGGCCCTCAAGGAGTTAGGCCTAACTTCCCACTCCTTAAGAGGGGGCTCTGCATAGTGACTTACTCCAAAACAATATATATAATGTGTACATGTAGAGAAACATAACTTCACAGTGAGAAATCTGGCAAACACTACATCAGTCAGGTGAGCACCTTGAGGATATGAAATGAAGAATAGCACTTCATCTGTAATCTGCTTTCCCCAATCCATAACCTGTCTACATATGAGAAAAACATCAACTGAAAATCTAAAAAGTACCTGATAGGTACTCCTCAACTGTCAGGTCCTCCTCAAACATCAAGGGCATCAGAGAAAGGAAGGTCAGAGAAACTGTCGCTACGAAGAAAAGCCTATGGAGACAGGATGACTGTCTTGCGGAATCTTAGATGGGGTCCTGGAACTGAAAGAGGCTGTACTGAGAATTCAAAGGAAACACAGACATTAGTTAATAAGAGCATATCAGTATCTGTTTATCATGAAAAATCATGTATGAAGTTAACACATCTGAGAGAGCTCACGTAAGTCATAAGAGCAAAAAAACTGGGTAGAAGTTACATAGTAGATCTCTGCATTTTCTTTGCAATTTCTGTGTAAACATAAAACTACTCTAAAATAAAATCTTAAGACATGGCTATATTTTTCAAACACCTGCTCATTTAATTACTCAGAATGTCAATTACTAATAATTGACATTCTTAACTAGTTCTGCATTTTGTTAAGAGCATTTATAACAAAAATGTAAGATAATGTAACATAATGTAAGATAAATACTTATTTTATATGTTTTATGTTAAAGTAATAATATGTTTAAACTTATTTATCATTATTTATTTTGCTATTTCTGGGTTCTGGATTTTCTCTCTAAAAATTTCAAAACTTTAGAGAAAAAAATCTACATTTTAGAGACACTATTTCAAGTCATGGTTGAACTTTTTCAAAAGAGTCATGATAAAAAATATGTTACAAGAGCAGATTGATTCATTGTGAATGAATCATTGATCCCAAGGGAGTCTTATCTTTCGTTTGTTTCTATGTATACCCTTCAACAGTAATAGCATCAAATATTTGCCACTAGGAAAAATATTTAAACAAAAAATGTAAACAGAATTTGTGACAATAACTTATGATGCTTTCTAAAAAAAGAAAAATTTAAAAGAATATCATAGTCAGTTTCCTCCATGACGTTCTTCAGAAGTGGTAAAACTAGAGAAACATCAATGGAAGCATGCATTATGAGTGATCTTAGATATCCTCGTGTTTTACGGGGAAATTATATTTTAGAAATCATAAAAATATTGGATGCCCAAACTCTTTAATGTTTTCAAATGTAGTTGAATTTCTATGTAAGTTTCTCATTGATATAGCTAGTCATAAAGCTAACAAAAACAAAGAATCTGTGGGGCTGGGATGTAGCTCAGTGGTGGCATACCTTATCCAGAATTCAGGAGGCCCTGGGTTTGATCCCTAGCACCACAATATTTTTTTAAATCAGTGCCTTATTTGTGTAATCAAATAGAAAGTGAACCATCACCACTCTTAGGAAAATGTTAAGCCTGAAAACCAGTTAATAATCAAAATTCTCTTACAATAGAAATAGTCTATTGTGACCAGATGTGTCATATCATAAAGTACATTCACATTATACTATCAAAATATCAGAATCAAAATACTCTTACAATAGAAATAGCCTATTGTGAGCAGATGTGTCACATCATAAAAGTATATTCACATTAAATATCCTCTCAGAACAATAAAAAAAGACTTTGATGACCATTTAGAAGGAGAAAATGGCTATAATATAGATTAGAAAATTATTAAGAAATTAGAAACATGAGGTGAGGGGCTGTGGGCACGGAGAGCGGGTGGCCTAGGCTTGGCGGGAGGAAGGGTCCCTCCTGCAGGGTTTGTGGAGTGAGCCGGGTACACAGGGGTGGTTGTGTGGTGTCCCCTCTGGCTGTCCGTCTTGAGGAAGAGCTGAGTGGGCGGGAAGGATGGAGGACCAAGGGTAGTTGTCGCGGAGGTGATCTGGGTGCTCCGAGGCCCTCATAGGGAAGGCCTCGGGAAGCTTGGAGGTGTGGAGAGGAGAAGCCCATCCTCAACCAATGCCCAGCACTGGGCAGATCCGATGTTGGGCTGTAGAAATGCTCTGTGTGGTGGGTGGGGTGCGGGTGGTCTTTTTCCTCGGCCCATCTTGCACGTCATGCACGCAAGGAAGTGAAAGGGGTGCGGCCTCCGGGCACCTCTTCAGCTCCCTTGTGAGCTGCCCTGTAGGGGTACCCTGCAATCATGTAGGAATAGGAGATGCTGGCAGAGCCTTGCAGTCAGGACAGCAATGATGACACTGAAGATGTTTCATTGTTTGATGCAGAAGAAGAGACAACTAATAGACCAAGAAAATCTAAAATCCGACACCCAGTGGCATGATTTTTCCATTTCTGAGTCTCTGCCATTATAGTCTATCTTCTCTCTGAATTGCTCAGCAGCAGCTTTATTGCTTGTATGGTGACAATTATCTTGTTGTTGTCACGTGACTTTTGGGCAGTGAAGAATGCCACAGGTAGAGACTGATGGTAGGCCTTGGGTGGTGGAATCATATTGATGAGGATGGAAAGAGTCATTGGGTGTTTGAGTCCAGGAAGGCATCTCCTCAGGAGAATAAAACTGTTTCAAAAGTTGAATCAAGAATCTTTTGGTTAGGACCAATTGCCTGTACAGTGCTGTGAGTGATATTTGCCTTTAGTGCTTTCTTCTCCCTCAGAGTAAAATGGTTGGCATGGTTATCATGGGTGTGGTGCTACAGGGTGCCAACCTGTATGGTTACATTAGGTGCAAGTGGGCAGCTGGAAGAATTTAACTAGCATGGCTACCTGGTATCTTGAAATGCAGTTTTTAAGACAAAACACCAGAAATGAACAGACTTCTTGAATAGAGAGAAAATTATATTTTCTGTGATACTGGGGAATGGCTGAAGAGATTCTTGATTATGAATTGTTTAGAGCTCAGTCCAGTATAAAAAGGAGCATTGATTTTTGTTTGTTTGTTTTGTTTTCACTTGCAAAGTTACTATAAAAACTGTTTTTTTAAACAAAGTTTTAATTTTCTTTTTCTAGTAGTTGAGGCTGGGAAGTATGATATCATTAAGAACATTGTCAGAATTTATTTTATGGTGTACATATGTATGCATATAGTAATGTATCCGTATATCCCAAATTAATGTGTTAGTTTACATATGTTACAGAGATATTTGCATTTTGATCCATAGAATATAGGATGTTCTTAATATATCTCAAAGGTATGTGTGTTTACATACTATTTCTATAGGTTATTTTCAGAAATAAGTTGATTCCATGATTAAGAGTAAACACTTGGCTTGTGTATGAGTTAAAAAGTTAGAAAAAAATGTTAATTTTAAATATATACTTCATGTTGAAATTGCTTATGTTAGACATGCACAAGTGAAAACAAATTCAGGCTGGTAGTGTTAACTAGTTTCTAAAATTTTCTTTTATTCTTATACTTAAGGCCTAACTAATAAATGGAATCTTCATAGTTTATGTTTAAGGGATACCCAGGGATTGCTGCTGTTTTATTTATTTCATAGAAAGGATAGTCATATTTTATTTTGGAACTTCCTGTAAACTCTTCAGTGATCTCTGGACTAATAAAATCTTTTAGTACTAAATGAATATTATTCTTATGTCATAGTAAAAATAATCATTTAAATACTTGGCATAATAAATGCCTAAAGACATTTTATGAATCTATTTTTTCTTGCTATAATGGGAATATTGTAAATCATACATTTGTATTAATAATTTTTCTTAAACAAGGCAATATATTTAACTGTAAACTAAACCAATCTACAAATTATTGTAGGCAGTTGTAAATTCTGTTGAGATACTGGAAACTTTGTTGGAGTCTTTTAATCAGCAGATTATATTGTGAATGTATTTGTACAATGTTAAAATATGTTTAAAGATGTTTTGTTTTAGTTGAATAAATGTGTATTGGAGTCAAAAACAAGAAATTAGAAACATGATAATGCATAAAAATTCTCTAGGCCATACTAGGCACTTTGAACTGTAATCACAGATATTTTGGAGACTGAAGCAGGAGGATCACAAAGTTTGAAGCCAGCCTCAATACCTCAGGAACTTAGCAAAATCCCGTCTCAATATAATATTTTAAAAGGGCTGAAATTCATTGTTTGCCTAACATAGTCAAGGTTATCAGCTTAATTCTCATCACCATAAATAAATTTAAAGAATAACTCCAAACCAAGCATATAATATGAGATAACTGGGGCATTTATAGAAGAGGGTGGAAACTATTATGTTGAACACCCCAAAAGGATTCAACTATATTTAATTATTTTTCAGCTCATGGTATCAACATGTCTAATCTCCACTTATATTACTTCATTAAAATATGGTAAAAAGTGTATGTACTTTTTTAATGATTTCAAAATATGAGTTATACTCAACTCTATTCTAAAAACTACCTTTGAAGCACATAGAGCACCAGCATTTATATAAAATGAAATCAGGCCATTTCCTACACAAAGTAATATTTAGTAAGTACTAATATATACACACATTATTTCAAAAGAAATTAAAATTGATGAAATCAAAAGCTCACTGGTATGCTTTTGAATGATATTTTGAATATATGAGAAACACTTAATAGAGTTCTCCAAAAAGAACTTCTGACAATATATAAAGCATTCTTATTAGAAGGTCAATTCCCTTGCTTACAAGGAGTAAGAGAAACTAACTACATGATGAATGTAAGACTTTAATAATAAGATATTCAAATATGCTTTCTAAATTTGAAAAAGTAGAAAATGTCTGTTTAAAAAAGTCTATTTTTGGTAAATGTATCTGTTTTTTTTTAAAGAATCTATTGACTTTTATCTTACACACTGTAATTATTTCAGTGGTTTTAAGCTGGAATATCATGTAATATCAATAGGTGGAATTTTAAAATATCACCATCCTCTTTCTTTCTATAAAATTGATTAGCAAATTTTCTTAGAATAATTTCAACCCGAGAAAAAATCAAAGTGATAGAGTGCCAGAGATCCCAGCAGCCTGCAGCAGGGCCCCGGAGATGCAGGCCAACTGATTCGCGTGGCCTGCCCTGTGGCTACAGAAGGCGTGGCGCCTCAGTGAAGCCATTAATTGGCAAGCAGGGAGGTTAGGGAAGGCCATTAGGTGGAATCCCACTAGCCAAGCCCACACGGACCCTTGGGCCGAGCACGGGATCTCAGAAGGGGAAGGAAGCGGTACAGTCCCATCCCCCACAGCGGACACTCCACCGAGGCAGTCAGCGGCCACCATCCGGGAAAGCTGAAGGATACACCGCCACTCTCCTTCAGAGTGAAACATCAAAACAGCGGACACTCCATCCAGGCAGTCAGCGGCCACCATCCGGGAAAGCTGAAGAATACACCACCACTCTCCAACAGCTTGCAACATCAAAACAGCCAGCAGCAGGACCCCGGAGATGCAGGCCAACTGATTCGCGAGGCCTGCCCCGCAGCTACAGAAGGCGTGGCGCCTCCGAGAAGCCATTAATTAGCAAGCAGGGAGGTTAGGGACTGCCATTAGGTGGAATCCCGCCAGCCAAGCCCACCGCCCACGCCCGGAACAGGCCCAGCGACCTGCCAGCATTTTAGTCACGACACTCCAATTGGAATAGGGACAGAGCAGAGCCGCCTTCCACTCCCGGAACAGGCCCAGAGAGCCGCCAGCGTGGTAGACACGTCACCCCAATTGGAGTAGGGGCACAGCCGCCGCCCGCACCTGCAAGGTAGACTTTTCAAGTATACAAGAGTAACATAAATTAATAGGGGGTAAATTTCAAAACACAACAGTTGCACCAAGCAGAAAGAAACGCGAGCAGTATGAAAAGACAAGGAAAGAAAGGACCACAAGCAATGCAGGTCAACTCAACTTTAGAAGAGGTAATAGCTGCAACAGATGGAATATCAGATAAAGAGTTCAGGATATATATGCTTCAGATGATCTGGAGTCTCAAGGAAGACATGAGACAGCAAAATCAGACAATGAAATATCACATTGGCAAACAAATCCAGGAAGTAAAAGATCAATTTCACAGGGAGATAGAGGTAATAAAAAACAAACAAATTGAAATTCTAGAAATGCAGGAAACAATAAACCAACTTAAAAACTCAATTGAGAATTCTACCAGCAGAGTAGATCACTTAGAAGAGAGAACATCAGACAATGAAGACAAAGTATTTCAACTGGAAAAGAACATAGACAGCTCAGCAAGGCTGCTAAGAAACCATGAGCAGAACATCCAAGAATTATGGGACAATATCAAAAGACCAAATTTAAGAGTCATTGGGATACAGGAAGGCACAGAGCTCCATTCCAAAGGAATAAACAGTCTATTCAGTGAAATAATACGAGAAAACTTCCCAGAATTGAAGATTGAGACAGAATCCCAAATCCTAGAAGCCTACAGGACGCCGAATGTGCAAAATCATAAGAGATCCACACCTAGACACAATATAATGAAGATGTCCAAGATACAGAATAAGGAGAGAATTTTAAAAGCTGCAAGAGAAAGAAAGCAGATTACATTTAGGGGTAAACCAATCAGGATAACAGCTGATCTCTCAACACAGACTCTGAAAGCTAGAAGATCCTGGAATAACATATTTCAAACATTGAAAGACAATGGGCTCCAACCAAGAATCGTGTATCCGGCGAAATTAAGCTTCAGGTTAGAAGATGAAATTAAAACCTTCCACAATAAACAAAAGTTAAAAGAATTCGCAGCTAGAAAACCATCTCTTCAAAAAATCCTTGGCAAAACATTACAGGAAGAGGAAATGGAAAATAACATTGAAAACCAACAATGGGAGGTAGGACAGTAAAGGGGGGAAAGTAGTCAAAGAGGATAACAAATCAGGTTTAGTAACATCAATAAACAAATATGGATAGAAGAACAAACGATATCTCAATAATAACCCTAAATGTTAATGGCTTAAACTCACCAATTAAGAGACACAGGCTAGTAGAATGGATCAAAAAACAAGACCCAACAATATGCTGTCTACAGGAGACGCATTTGATAGGAAAAGATATACATAGACTGAAGGTGAAAGGTTGGGAAAAATCATATCACTCATATGGACCGCGGAAACAAGCAGGAGTGTCCATACTCATATCTAATAAAATAGATTTCAAGCCAAAGCTAATCAAAAGGGATATAGAAGGACACTTCATACTGCTCAAGGGAACCATACACCAACAAGACATAACAATCATACATATATATGCCCCAAATAATGGTGCAGCTGTGTTCATCAAGCAAACTCTTCTCAAGTTCAAGAGTCTAATAGACCAACATACAATAATCATGGGAGACTTCAACACACCTCTCTCACCACTGGACAGATCTTCCAAACAAAAGTTAAATAAGGAAACTATAGAACTCAATAACACAATTAACAACCTAGACTTAATTGACATATATAGACTATACCACCCAACATCAAGTAGCTACACTTTTTTCTCAGCAGCACATGGAACCTTCTCAAAAATAGACCATATACTATGTCACAGGGCAACTCTTAGACAATACAAAGGGGTAGAGATAATACCATGCATCTTATCTGATCATAATGGAATGAAACTGAAAATCAATGATAAAAGAAGAAAGGAAAAAGCAAGCATCACCTGGAGAATGAACAATAGGTTGCTGAGTGATCAATGGGTTTTAGAAGACATCAAGGAGGAAATTAAAAAATTCCTAGAGTTAAATGAAAACACAGACACAACATATCGGAATCTATGGGACACATTGAAAGCAGTTCTAAGAGGAAAATTCATTGCTTGGAGTTCATTCCTCAAAAAAAGAAAAAAACAACAAATAAATGATCTCATACTTCATCTCAAAATCCTAGAAAAAGAAGAGCAAAACAACAGCAAAAGAAGTAGAAGGCAAGAAATAATTAAAATCAGAGCTGAAATTAATGAAATTGAAACAAAAGAAACAATTGAAAAAATTGACAAAACTAAAAGCTGGTTCTTTGAAAAAATAAATAAAATTGACAGACCCTTAGCCATGCTAACGAAGAGAAGAAGAGAGAGAACCCAAATTACTAGCATACGGGATGAAAAAGGCAATATCACAACAGACACTTCAGAAATACAGAAGATAATCAGAAATTACTTTGAATCCTTATACTCCAATAAAATAGAAGATAGTGAAGGCATAGATAAATTCCTTGAGTCCTATGATCTGCCCAGATTGAGCCAGGAGGATATAGACAACCTAAACAGACCAATAACAATAGAGGAAATAGAAGAAACCATCAAAAGACTACCAACTAAGAAAAGCCCAGGACCGGATGGGTATACAGCAGAGTTTTACAAAACCTTTAAAGAAGAACTAACACCAATACTTTTCAAGCTATTTCAGGAAATAGAAAAAGAGGGAGAACTTCCAAATTCATTCTACGAGGCCAACATCACCCTGATTCCGAAACCAGACAAAGACACATCAAAGAAGGAAAACTACAGACCAATATCTCTAATGAACCTTGACGCAAAAATCCTCAATAAAATTCTGGCGAATCGGATTCAAATACATATCAAAAAAATTATACATCATGATCAAGTAGGATTCATCCCTGGGATGCAAGGCTGGTTTAATATACGGAAATCAATAAATGCTATTCACCACATCAATAGACTTAAAAATAAGAACCATATGATCATCTCAATAGATGCAGAAAAAGCATTCGACAAAGTACAGCATCCCTTTATGTTCAAAACGCTAGAAAAATTAGGGATAACAGGACCATACCTCAACATTGTAAAAGCAATCTATGATAAGCCACAGGCCAGCATCATTCTGAATGGAGAAAAATTGAAGGCATTCCCTCTAAGATCTGGTACAAGACAGGGATGCCCTCTCTCACCACTTCTGTTCAACATAGTCCTCGAAACACTGGCCAAAGCAATTAGACAGTCAAAAGAAATTAAAGGCATAAAAATAGGAAAAGAAGAACTTAAATTATCACTATTTGCAGATGATATGATTCTATACCTAGCAGACCCAAAAGGGTCTACAAAGAAGCTATTAGAGCTAATAAATGAATTCAGCAAAGTGGCAGGATATAAGATCAACACGCATAAATCAAAGGCATTCCTGTATATCAGCGACAAATCCTCTGAAACGGAAATGAGGACAACTACTCCATTCACAATATCCCCCCAAAAAATAAAATACTTGGGAATCAACCTAACAAAAGCGGTGAAAGATTTATACAATGAAAATTACAGAACCCTAAAGAAAGACATAGAAGAAGACCTTAGAAGATGGAAAAACATACCCTGCTCATGGATAGGCAGAACTAACATCATCAAAATGGCGATATTACCAAAAGTTCTCTATAAGTTCAATGCAATGCCAATCAAAATCCCAACAGCATATCTTGTAGAAATAGATAAAAGAATCATGAAATTCATATGGAATAATAAAAGACCCAGAATAGCAAAAACAATACTAAGCAGGAAGTGTGAATCAGGCGGTATAGCGATACCAGACTTCAAACTATACTACAGAGCAATAGTAACAAAAACAGCATGGTACTGGTACCAAAACAGGCGGGTGGACCAATGGTACAGAATAGAGGACACAGTAACCAATCCACAAAACTACAACTATCTTATTTTTGATAAAGGGGCTAAAAGCATGCAATGGAGGAAGGATAGCATCTTCAACAAATGGTGCTGGGAAAACTGGAAATCCATTTGCACCAAAATGAATCTGAATCCCTATCTCTCGCCGTGCACAAAAGTTAACTCAAAATGGATCAAGGAGCTTGATATTAAATCAGAGACACGGCATCTGATAGAAGAAAAAGTTGGTTATGATCTACACGCTGTGGGATCGGGCTCCAAATTCCTCAATAGGACACCCATAGCGCTAGAGTTAACAAATAGAATCAACAAATGGGACTTACTCAAACTAAAAAGGTTTTTCTCAGCAAAAGAAACAATAAGAGAGATAAATAGGGAGCCTACATCCTGGGAACAAATCTTTACTCCACACACTTCAGATAGAGCCCTAATAACCAGAATATACAAAGAACTCAAAAAATTAGACAATAAGATAACAAATAACCCAATCAATAAATGGGCCAAGGACCTGAACAGACACTTCTCAGAGGAGGACATACAATCAATCAACAAGTACATGAAAAAATGCTCACCATCGCTAGCAGTCAGAGAAATGCAAATCAAAACTACCCTAAGATACCATCTCACTCCAGTAAGACTGGCAGAAATTAGGAAGTCAAACAACAATAAGTGCTGGAGAGGATGCGGGGAAAAGGGCACTCTTGTTCATTGCTGGTGGGACTGCAAATTGGTGCAGCCAATTTGGAAAGCAGTATGGAGATTTCTCGGAAAGCTGGGAATGGAACCACCATTTGACCCAGCTATTCCCCTTCTCGGTCTATTCCCTAAAGCCCTAACAAGAGCATGCTACAGGGACACTGCTACATCGATGTTCATAGCAGCTCAATTCACGATAGCAAGACTGTGGAACCAGCCTAGATGCCCTTCAATAGATGAATGGATAAAAAAAATGTGGCATTTATACACTATGGAGTATTACTCTGCATTAAAAAATGACAAAATCATAGAATTTGGAGGGAAATGGATGGCATTAGAGCAGATTATGCTAAGTGAAGCTAGTCAATCTTTAAAAAACAAATACCAAATGACTCCTTTGATATAAGGGGTGTAAACAAGGACAGGGTAGGGACGAAGAGCTTGAGAAGAATATTTACAGTAAACAGGGATGAGAGGTGGGAGGGAAAGGGAGTGAGAAGGGAAATTGCATGGAAATGGAAGGCGATCCTCAGGGTTATACAAAATGTCATATAAGAGGTAAGGAGGGGTAAGTCAAGAGAATACAAATGGAAGACATGATTTACAGTAGAAGGGGTAGAGAGAGAAAAGGGGAGGGGAGGGGAGGGGAGGGGGGATAGTAGACAATAGGACAGACAGCAGAATACATCAGACACTAGAAAGGCAATATGTCAATCAATGGAAGGGTAACTGATGTGATACAGCAATTTGTATATGGGGTAAAAGCGGGAGTTCATAATCCACTTGAATCAAACCGTGTAATATGATGTATTAAGAACTATGTAATGTTATGAATGACCAATAAAAAAATAATAATAATTTCAACCCAATTTGGAAAAGATCTGTGTGTGTGTGTGTGTGTGTGTGTGTAAATACATAATATTTTAAACAATTCTCCTGACCCTTGGGTCCTGTGAAAGACATATTGTCTGTGTGTGGTGCTGAAATGGAACCCAGGGACTCTCACATGTTAAGCAAGTTCTCTGCCACCAAGTTACACACACTGTCCCAAAGATATTAATAAGAAAAAGATAATTAAAACTTTTTGAGATGATGAGAACTGTCAAACAAGATAATTCAATCAAAACAAGGTAAACTAAAAAGTATATTTAAAAATATTGTTGATAAAAATAGCAGAAGTTCAAAGTTAGAGAAGAAATTAAAAATCAAACTGCAGAAACCTACTACATAAAATTGGAAACCTAGAGGGAATGGGTAATTTCCTAGTTAAAAAAACACATTAATAAAAGATTAAAATAAGAAAACTATGAATGATCAATCAGCTTAAAAAGTTTAAAATGATGCTTACAGATCTCCCATTGGGACAAAAACCAGGAACATAGGGGTCCACAGTTGAGTGTTAACTGACTTTTAACAAATTCTGGATTTACTTAAAATGTTCATGATCTAGGAGGAAAGAATGAAATCATTACTTAAAATAAATACTTCAATTAATTAAAATTAATTTCCTCAATTAACTTTGTGGTATAATACCAAAGCATTATATAGTCAAGATATTTCAGCAGATGTAGAATGTCAACACAGTATACCATTACAAATGCACTGCCAAATAAACTGACTTGCTCAATCAAAGACAAAATGTATTCTTAATCAAAATTTTGATTAATTTAGTTCCATAAAATCCATGAACTATTTTTTCACAAATTCTGGCTTATTAGAAATAACATATTTAAACTTAAATAACCTTGTGGGTTTCATACATCTACTTTTCCATTTTTTAATATTTTTCCTGCTTTAACACAGTAAAAATAAGCAGTTAGAACAATTCCTCCTCCCTCTGTGCCAGAAATCATCCAAGTAGCTGTGTTTTGATGACAAGTAATCAGAGCCTCTTGAAGGGATGTTTCCCCAAAGTAAACCTTGCTGAAATAATGAAGGAGAGCAAGGCTCCCTCCTCAGCTCTCAGATGGGCGCAGGAAGTGAATCTGCTTTCTCTTCACACTTCCCTTTTCCTCACCTGCCGCCTATTCATCCAGAAGTTTCTGGAAGATCTCTCTGAGGCTGCTCTAGGCATGCCTATAGACATGACCCACAGAATCCTCAAGCCCGGATCTCTCTAAGGCTAGTCTGAGAAGAGCATCCCTGTAGATATGACTCAGTGTCCCCAAGTGAGGCATCCCTCTGAGGTTGCTCTGAGGAGAAGGGAGCTTGGGATGACCCTACACACGTGACCCACAGTGTCTCCAAGTCAGTTATCTGCCTGAGGATGGTCTGAAAAGAATGGAGCTCTAGGTGTCCCTATAGCCTTGACCCACAGCTGGTCTTAGAACGGAGTTATAGCCTTGATCCACAGTGTCTCCAAGCTGTGAGTCTCACTGAGGCTAAAGAGAAGGGACCCTAAAGTCCCTGTAGACACAACACAAAGTGTCCCCAAGCTGGGAGTATTCCTGAGTCTGCTCTAAGAGAAAGCTCCAAGTCTGCATACACATGAACCACATTGTCTCCAAGGTGGGAGTATGCTTGAG
Organism: Urocitellus parryii; assembly: GCF_045843805.1. Lineage (NCBI taxonomy): Eukaryota > Metazoa > Chordata > Mammalia > Rodentia > Sciuridae > Urocitellus > Urocitellus parryii. Next base: position 131,161 of record NW_027552351.1, read on the forward strand.
TCTGCTGAGAAGGCAACTCTCCTCCCATACATATGACCCACCAGGGTACCCAAGTTAGGAGTTACCTCCTCAGACCAGAGGTGCTCAGAGAACCTAGGGTGCCAAGCTGGTGGAGTATTGCTTCAGACAGGAGGCACATGGAGCACCCAGGGTCCCTGAGCTGGGAGACTCCAGGTACATGGCATACCCAGGTTCCCTGAGCTGGGATTATCTCCTCAGATCCCAGGCACACTGAGGACCCAGCGTATCCAAGCTGGGAATATCTCCTCAGATCCAAGGTGCACGGAGGACCCAGGGTCCCTGGGCTGGGAGGACCTTCTCAGACACCAGGCACACCAAGGACCCAGGGTCCCGGAGCTAGGAGTACCTCCTCAGACCCAAGGCACACAGAGGACTCAGCGTCTCTGAGCTGGGAGTATCTCCTCAGACCCCAGGCACACGAAGGACCCAGGGTCCCCGAGCTGGGGGATCTCCTCAGACCTGACGCACACCCAGGACCCAGGGTCCCCGAGCTGGGAGGAACTCCTCAGACCTGACACACACGGAGGACCCAGGGTCCCCGCGCTGTGACGATCTCCTCAGACTTGATGCAGACGGAGGACCCAGCGTCCCTGAGCTGGGAGTATCTCCTCAGACCTCAGGCACACAAAATACCCAGGGTCCCCGAGCTGGGAGGACCTCCTCAGACCCAAGGAACACAGAGGACTCAGGCTCCCGGAGTTGGGAGGGCCTCCTCAGACATGAGGCACACGGAGGACCCAGGGTCCCTGAGCTGGGAGGGCCTCCTCAGACATGAGGCACTCCGAGGACCTAGCGTCCCGACCTGGGAGTATCTCCTCAGACCCGAGGCACACACGGAGGACCCAGGGTCCCAGACCTGGGAGTATCACCTGAGACCTGACACACACGGAGGACCCAGTGACCTCGAGCTAGGAGGACGTCCTCAGAGCCGAATCAGGTCTGAGGAGGAGCTCCGCATCCCCACACACATGACCCATAGTACCCTCAAGCTGTGTGTATCCTGGAGGCCGGTCTGTCACTCCCTGGTGGTTGACCCAGCACGCTGGCAATTTTTCCTGAGACAAGAGCTCTAGTCCTCACCCTGAAGAAGGAAGGACAAAGATGGAACGTGAGCCACTGTTCCCTGCTGACCCTGCCCAGTGTGAGACTCTGCTCATACACAGGGGCACCATTCCCTGATGGCCACGCCCAGTGCAGGCGTCTGCTCATGGGCAGAGACACCACTCCTGATGACCACGCCCAGAGCCAGACTCTGCTCATGTGCACAGGCACCACTCCCTGATGGCCACGCCTAGTGCAGGCTTCTGCTAACCTGCAGTGGTAGTAGGGTGGCTAGTCTTTCTTATTTCTCTCAGCACCTTTCTGTAGCCTCAGCTATTACTGAATAGGATCTATTCCCACTTCTTTAACTAAGTCTGGCTGTGTTTATTTGTGCCATCACCAGAAGTGGAATCTCAGGAGAAGAGAAATGGGAGGCCAAGACACTGAGACCCGGGTCCCTGGACTCAACCAGGCCACACACTGCTGTAGCCAGGGTCCAGGCAGGCAGAGGCACAGACATGAGCACCTGCAGGGAGACCCTGGACACTTCACTCTTGTGCCCAAGGGCAGAAGGCCAAAAGCAGGTCAACACAGAGCCCTCTGTGAAGTGTAGACATGTGACTGAGTGATGTAGCCAAGGACTGCCCAATTTTAACGTCATGGGCCAGCACGCTAGTGGATGCCTGTAATACCAGCAACTTGGGAGCTTGAGGCAGGAGGATTGAGAGTTGAAAGCCAGACACAACAAAAGCAAGGTGCTAGCAACTCAGTGACACCCTGTCTCTAAATAAAATACAAATTAGGGCTGGGTATGTGGGTCAGTGCTCAAGTGCCCCTGAGTTCAATCCATGGCCTGAGTTCAATCCCCGATACCCACCCCACCACCACCAAAGAAAAGAAAAAAAAAAAACAGTACAAGACAGTGGAAGAAAAATACTTGAGTTAACAGCTCAGAATATGTAACTATTAAATTTAAAGCTACTTTGGGGGGGGGATACAAAAATGAACGCCAAAAAAATGGTCAGAAGCAAAGGTTTTTGTTCATTTCCCCTATTGCATATGTATGAAATATTTCATGTGTGTGTGTGTATGTTTCCCTATCTTTAGGGAATAATACTTTCCAATTCTGTATCCAGACTGCCACAGGGCAACATCTCACATGCAAGCAACAACAACAAAAAATCAATAAAAATAAAAATAATCATGGGACCCCCTTGGTTATACTTGCCATAATTCCCTAAGGACTGCAGAGGAAAATTCAAACTATTTAATGAGAAAGGCAAAAGGCAAAGCTCTTGATTATTATCTGACTCAGCCAATTTGTCAGGCTTCACCACTTTCAGTGTTCTGCCTCTTGCCTAGTAAACCGCCTGCTATGAATGCTTCCATGATCTCCGTTGTCCTCCACTACAGTAAATTTTTTCTCTAAGGACCTACCCGATGTCAATAAAAGCTGTTTGATCACCAGCTCCAGTACTTCTATACACACCAGGCCCTCCTCCATTCATGCCAAGTCCATCCAGGAGTTCCCAGGCTTCACACTCTTGCCACATCTTCACATCTCATTCTTTATGTTTTAAATGTGCACCTAACCCACTCCTTTCTGAAATCTTTGAAGTTCATGGCCATGTACTTAATCTCATACCTAAATCATGTTCATGTTTTTTTTTTTGTAATTTTCAAGTTGAGATGTTTACAGACACTTACGAACAAAACAATTTTTTTGTAAATCAGTTTTCTGCATTGACATTCCTCAAGTTATTCTTATGACAATCAATGAAAGATAGTTATTCACCATATGAATAATGTGCCATTTCTCAAGATCCCACCAGTACCCTTTCGTTCTTAACTTAAAGCTCTCCAAGCAGTTGTAATTTGCAAAACTAATTTTCCTGTCTTCTTTAATCATCCCACTCCAACTCAGACTTATCCGTATGTCTTGTAATTTACAGGATATGTCCAAAAACACTCTAAAACTACCTTAATATGAAATTATTTCTCTTTGCAAAAAAAAAAAAAAAAGATTAATTTTTCCTGTATTCCTTTTCTGTGTTGGTGACACTAAGTTTCACCCGGCTAGACACATGGAAATCATTTTAGTTTCTTCCATCTCCCTCATGTTGGGGGCTAACTTCCCTCTCGATTTCTGCACTCTGCTGCTTCTAGTCTCCAGATGGAAAGATGACCCCCTTTAGCCATTTCCTCTACAAGAAGTTACAATAACTCTTCAAACATGCAAATCTGGTTTTGTCCTCTTTTATATTAGTATTCACTCTCAGATGCCTTTCCCCACTCACTTTTACAAAAAAAAAACCCTTCTTTATTCTTCCAAATGGCTAACCTGTCACTTCTGTGATGGCTCCCTTGATTCTCCGAGGCACAAAATTAATCACTTATTCTCTCCCCTGATTATTTTATCTTTTAATCATGTTTATAGCCCAAGGGTTTGTTTCTATTTATTTTGGTTGTTGTTTTTCTCTATGATTATATTTTAGTAGTATTTCATTTATATAGTATTCATTTTATTCATATTTTATATATATATATATATATATATATATTATATATTATATACATGAGTATGTGGGTATATGTTTCAGTTAAACCTCACTTTGCTCTGTATTTTCAGTACATAGCACAAAACCTGGCATAAACAATGACCTTGATAAAATTGACCTTTAAACCACACCTAGCACCATTATCCAATTGCAATAAAAATCATTTTTATCTGTAACTTTTAAATTTTTTTTCTAAAAGACCCAAATATTTTTCCTGTGCTCATGATGTTCTTCATTCCTTCTCCCCTTCTATCTCCATTTCCATCTTTATCTCTTTTATCCCTCCTTTACAACCCATCTAACAATTATGATATTTTGTTTGTTTGTTTTGGTACCAGAGATTGAACCCAGGAGCACTTAACCACTAAACCACATCCCCAGCACTTTTTTATATTTTATTTTGAGACAAGTCTTTCTAAGTTGCTTAGGGTTATGCTAAGTTGCTGAGTTTGGCTTTGAACTCATGGTCCTCTAGCCACAGCCTCAGGAGCCACTGGGATAACAGACATATGCCACGGTGCCCAGCTGGAACAATGTTTAGTTAAGTAAATTCTCCACATTGATCCACTCTATTACGAAAAAACATAGGGACTGATTGGTTAGAGATTTTCTTGTCTTGTCTTACTTTTTCTTTTTTTGTACCAGGAATTGAACTCAGGGGCACTTGACCACTTAACCACATCCCTAGCCCTATTTCGAATTTTATTTAGAGACAGGGTCTCACTGAGTTGTAGGCAACTTGCTCAAGGTTGCTAAGGCTGTCATTGAACTTGTGATCCTCCTGCCTCAGGAGTGAGTTGCTGGGATTATAGGCGTGCACCACCATGCTCTGCTAGAGATTTTCTTTTATGTTTGGTGGAAACAGTTAATTGCAAAATAGGTACACTTTAATATTTTAAAAATTAATGAGACATATATTTGCTTTCTAATTTTTTAAAGAAAATTCTTTGACTTTATTTTAAGGTTAGTCATCAAAATTATATTGAAAGCCCCAAATAAAGTGAAGAATAATCTAATTTCACTCTCAAATCAGTGTGCATACAAACTGTTTGCAGAATAAAGGACAACTTAGTTTTGTGTTGACACAGAATAAAAATGTGCAGGGGCATTGTATAATTTTCATCTCTTCTCCTGTAACTTTGATCTCTAAAAAGTTCATAACTCACAAAGAAGGACAAATAGATAAGAGTCATAAAGAAAACAACAACAGATCCAGAGGATTTGTAGCATCTGTTCATATTTTAAGTAGGAAATTTCCACTTTTTCTTTCCCCTATTATAAGGGCATTTTATTCAAATGGCCAAAAATCAAAGCTGAGAATATTCTAAAATATTTCATTACCAACTCACATCTGTTCATAATTCTTTGCTTCTTATCCCTGTCTGCCAACAGCCATCCCTACCCATTATTGTGATGTTTATGCTCTGGGCACCTGGTCAGGACAGGTTCCATCTCTCCTATGACTTAGAACAAAACAGAAAATCATAAAATACCTGTTATTATGGACTGCATATCAAGTAGAAAGAAAAATGAAAGTAGCCTCTCAACTATTCTTTGGGAAGTCTATATATTCCCTATTGGTATAGGAAGCTGATTTGACAAAGTCGTACTTTGGAGTCCCAAGATTGTTTGATGGCACTCCATTTGTAAGGAAAGCAAGAGCACATTCTGGTAGCCCCTGTGAAAAGTGTTTGTTTGTTTGTTTGTTTTCTACTTACCTGTGGGATCTGGGTGGGCATGCAGCAAGTAAATACCAATACAATGTAATAAAAATTTGTCTTGATGAGTTGATTACCTCCTGAGAAGGCAGTCTCATTATTGGTCTAAAAAATAGTAATTTGATTCTGGTTCTTTATGAAGCAATCTGAAAGTACTTTAATTTAAAGGTAGAAACATTTTGGTTAAGCTTTTGGGAATCAAGCTCAGAATCAGTTTTCCAAAGGATCAGCTAATTAGGCGATTTAATGTACAAGAAAATGATTCCCCCACAGAAAAGGTTAATGGATTTTTCAGTGTAAAATTATTTGTCTAGAACTAAGTGCTGACTAAAATGCCAGATATAAATGGGTAAAAAGTTAAGTAAAAAACACAGAAGCTAACAAACTTTATTTTACCCTGAAGGGAAATAATGTACTCTGAAGTAATATTTAATCAGTATGTGGAAAGCACACATTTTTTCCCATGGATCTATTAATACATTGAAATTCAGTAAAATAATAAAATATATTGTTAATATGAATATGTTTCACATATGCAGAAAGAATCTCTGAGTAAAGTAAATTTTTAAAAACTTAGGTTTAAGAAAACTTATTGGAAGCATTCTTATTTTTTATTTTATGGGGAATCAAAACTGGATTGTGAAAGCCTAATAAGAAAATTAAGTTTAAAAAAGGAACATGTGGATACCAGAATGAGGTTAGTGTTAGCAGTGTAAGGGAATTTCAAAGTACTTTTCCTGTCCTTTGTGGATTGGATCTATTATACCTACAACTGAAATTACTATAAATGTTTTAAATGTCACAGAACTTCATGGTTCTTGACGACAACCTTAAAATGCCATAAGGTTGACACAACATGGAGGACAACAGCTGAACACTGACGTCCCCCGTGGAATGCTGCAGTAAAGTTCAGCTTGGCGAGGTCCTCCCCTCCAGCACACCTTGGGGATGCTGTCTGCTCTTCTCTCTCCACCATCTGCTCTGGAGCCTGGATCCTGGTTCAGCCAGCTCTAGGCCTCCAGAGCCAAGTGCTACTTTGCAGACTACACAAGGAGTGCACTGCCTGCTGTTCGGGTTCACAGAGTTTTCACTACTAGAACCATCAAGACACTAACCAAGGATATTACAGAACCCCTTGTTTTAAAGTTATTAGTAATTTTAGTATCTTGTTTAAGATGACTGGTTTATAAACTAAAATAATCCTAGCAGCTCTGGAGGCTGAGCCAAGAGGATTGCGATTTCAAACCTAGCTTCAGCATCTTAGCAAGACACTAAGCAACTCAGTGAGACCCTGTCTCTAAATTAAATATAAAGAAGGGCCTGGTATCAATTCCTGGTATCATCATCTTCTTCTTCTTCATCATCATCATCATCATCATCATATTGAAAAATGAAAAAGTGAACATTCCTTCCCATTTTATTTCTATTCCCCAAAGTGGATAGATAAGAAATTTGGATAATGGTCTGCTGAATAATCTTGGAAATGCTAAATAGTTGAAATTGTGTAAAATAGTGACTAGAAACTGAGGCCAGAAACGTTCTCCCTATTGCACCAGGAATTGGCAAAGAAACTTGTCCTCTGCTGGAAACCCTCCCCAGAAAAGAATCATTAGAGGTGGGACATAGACTGTAGCCATATGCAGGTGTAAAGTCTGGATTTTCATTGCTCAAATAGGGAGAAAATCCTGACTGGGAAATAAACATGAAAGAACAATCGGGGCCTCTGGAGTCCTAAAAGAGGAAAACTTAAGTGCACTTTGAATACATGTTCAGACCAGAGTAAATGGGTTTCACTCTCCACCAAATTACATCAAAGTTGAAAATTATAACACACACACACACACACACACACACACACACACACCAACCATCAGGGAGTATAAACAAATTAATGCCTAAGAACTAGAACTGAATCACTTCAAAGACTAAATGTAAGTTAATTTAAGATATTTAAAGACATAAAAAGAACTTTCATAAATTATATAGGAAGAATTATAAATATGGGAGGAAAAAACAACAAGTAAGTTTAAATTAAAAAATGGAGAAAATTACTAAATAAGAAAAATATAATAATTCAAAGTAAAAATATCAATGGTCAAGATAATTACAAATCAAAGACTTATAGGAAGAATCAGAAAACAGAAAAAAATCTAAACAATTTATCCATAACACCACAGAAATAAATGTGGAAATGGAAAATATGATCAACCTTAGAGAAATAAAACATTTTAATATAATGAGTTGTTTTATAACAAAATTGACAGATTTTTTAAAAAATCTGATATTTTCATGAACAGTTAATTTATAGAAAAACAGAAACACTTATCCAATACTGGTATGAGCATAAATTGATGTGATCTCTTTAGATCTAAAGAGGGTGATTTGAGCCAAATTTGAAGACTTTTTATACGACATGGGTCAGAATTTTACTTCTAGGTATACTCCCTTTAGAAATGTGTGTTAACAAGGGCTTCCATGGCCTTTGTAAAGAAAAGTCATTCAGTAACCAAAACAATCATGCAAAATACAAGGTATTTAAAATTCCTGGCTCCTGTGCAGGAGATATCAGTACCATCACTAGATTTCATGCCAAGTGAAAAAAAAATGCCTTCAGATATTTGGATAGTGCATCCTCTAATTGAGAAGCATTATGCAGATTCTTGAGAAATTTATACATGTATACAAAGAGGCAAACTGGAGAAATTTAGCAATGTCCACAAAGTTACATGTATTGGGTCAGCAGGCTTCCATTCTTCCTCTCCTTTCATGGCAGCTGTGGCTTGGGACTTTCCACCTGGCTGAGGAGACCAGAAATGGCCAATCAGAAGCAGACTTAGCAATGGACACCAACCACCATGGGATCTTCCAGCTGAAGCAATGGCCCTATCAGCTCACATCAGCCATACCAACCAGTGACAGACACATGCCCCTAAACTTGGCTCCGCCAACCTGCTGTGAATAGCTGCAATTTAGATGGCCTAGGCCCTCCTACCTCCAGCTTCCCTTATTAGCATTTTCTTGCAACAACACTAAGTATAAGTAGCAGCTAAATTGACTAGAGTAGATGTACATTCATTTATATGGCTACATTTATGAAGCATAAAATAATTGAAAAAGAAACTTCCCTAATTGTATGTATAGTATGATACCATAAGTGTCCATTAAAAAAAATGTGCAGTGTTATAGGTCTGTCCTTGACTCTGAAAACTGTGGAATAAAAAAATAAAACCAACTTTAGCATAGTAGTCGCCTCCAGAAAAGGAACTGGAAAAATAAGAACAGGGAACCTAACCCCATTCAATATTTTTCTTTAAAAAAAAAGCACAAATATGGCAAAATGCTGACATCTGCAAGTAAGAGTGAATATGTTAGATTGGTTTGATTATTTTCTATAATATTATTTATGTTTGAAATATATCATGATTACATTTTATTTCAGAAATATTTGGCAAGATTAAGACAGATGGAATCTTAATCAAGAAGATCACTCCAAGAGAACAATCTCAAGAGTCACTAAAAGGACAAAAAAAGAAAAGATTTAATAAACAGAGACAACACAAAGGACTTCTTAAAAGCAATGTCTTCAAATCTTCATGAGAAATGCCTATCATCCTACAAATGTACACCTTGCTGAAACATCATCTAAGAATAAGCATGGATCAGTGAGGATCCTAATAAAAAAAATTCAAGGAATTGTTGCAAAAGGAGGGGGTTGAATCCAAAATAAATAATGGAATTATAAACAGTGAAATGAGTAAATATAAGGGAAAATAAATTGGTAAATCTAAAAACTTTAAAAGCCAACATCAGGATTTAAATACCAGGTAGAATTAAGATCCAAGAAAAACAGACAAATAATCAAAATGGAATGGAGTGTGAAAGGATTAATAGCACAAAGGTTTTCCAAAATCTCAGGCTTGCTAAAAAAAAAAAAGGCTAGAGTTGCTGATTAAACTTAGACTTTGCTGGACAAAATGCATGTTAATAATAGCATAGAGTATAAACAGAATCCTTGAATGCCATATCAATAAAAAGTAAGAGAAAGGAAAAGAGATGGAAAATAGCAAATATTCACAAAATGCTTCCTATTGCTATGCATCAAGCACTATTCTACATACTATTACTTTAATCATTACAACTCTCTGAATGGTAGTCCCATTTTTCAGATGAGGAAAGGGTGAAAAGCAGAAGCTGAAATATGGGACCAAAGGTTGTACATTTCTATGTAATGAACCCAGGTTTCTTAAACCATAACATTCAATCTCCAAACACCATTCTCTTTCCTGTAATAGGATACCTAATTTGGACAGTTAATAAACTTGCAATCCAGTAGAAATCAGTAAGGCAAAGTTTTTTAAACAAAAACTAAGAGAAAAAAAGAAAGTAAAAAGTGTAGCAAATTTAAACATAAAACAAGGTAGCAAAACAAAGCTAAATATTCTCAGATCCATAGAAATATAGTAGCAAATCCACCAAATAGTGGATAAGTGTCTAAGTCTGAGTTCTCCAAACACAACAGCTATATACTTTATACAAGAGACAGAACTAAAATCCTATGACACAGAAATACTGAATATAAAATGACAAAAAAATGTGTGTGTGTGTGTGTGCGTGTGTGTGTGTGTGCCAAGGTCTTGGCTGGGCACAGAATCAGGAGGCACTCACAGCTTTGTAGGTTTAAACAGCAATTCTTTATTCCCAAACTCACACAGGCCTCTACAAACACATTTTGGGGAAATCCAAATTCTGCCCTCCCAATTCACCTACTCCATGAGGCTTCTTTCCAAATCCCATTTGAATCTCATGAGAACTCAATGGGAACAAGCAGCAGGAACACCCTAATCCCAGCAGCAATAATCTTCAACCTCCAACTTCCCTAAAACCCCTATTGTCTTAAACCGGGAACACCCTAAACCCAAATTGTCTTAAACCTGGATACTTCCTAAAACCTGTAGGATACACCCTAATCCTGGATCCACCCTGGTCCTTGAGCAGGGTCACCTTTCTCAAAGACACATGCAATGTCCAAGGCAAGTCCATTTAACATGGGGTACGCTGGCAAGGAAATTTCGATGCGTCATTCCTACTTGGCAATGGCCCTCAGCATGTGTGTACATACTGTGTTTTGTTATCTAGCATTTAAATCCTACTTCTACTGTTGACCATATGATTGACTTTTTCCAAATCATTAGATTTCTCTGAGCCTCAGTTTCCTCGGCTATAAAATGCATTGATATGATTTACTCTATACAGTTTTTATGAAAATTAAATGTGATGATTCATACAGAAACCTCATATTGTGGCTAACCCACAGCAATGCTGAACATATTATCAATAAAGTTAAAATTGTAAATTTGTTTTTTATAAACATTGCTATGAGTATGTTAAGACTATAAATTACAATTGAGTTAGGAAAAAAATAGTCAATTATCATATGTAAAATAAGTCATTTTTACCAATTCAGCAAGTTTTTTTATTTTGCATAAATTTAATTAAATTTGATTTCCTGTTTATATACACATATTAATTATATAATACTTGAATGTATTAAGGAAACTGTCATAAATAAACTAAGTTGAGGGTTGTACCTTAAATTTAATTCAAAGCTTTATACAAAACTATATGCTAAAGTAACATACCCTCCACATTAATAAATGTATTTTGTTACTTTAAATTGTCAACATAGTTGGCAATTTTAATGTAGAACTCGATGAAAAATATAACCAAAATTTAGGTATGTAAAAATCTCAAAATTTGATATATTAATGTAACCTTTATTCACAAAATTTTAAAAGTTTGAATACATTAAATTTTATATTACAAAATACTTTGTCTTTATCTGGTTTTAAAGTCATGCCATATTGGTTCTATAGTATGAATTATGAGTCATTTCCTATTTCTATCTGTAGATATTTCTATTGCATTTTTTTTTCAGTTTGTCTTGAGGCATAAATAGGAAATAGAATATTTAAGAGTTTCTTAAAATATGATGTATTACTCTATTTGTCTTTGATGTAAATTTCTGCCTTTATTCAACTTATTTCCAAATTTAAACCCATAAGAGTTTTCTGAAACTTCAAACTTCTCATTTATTTCATAGAACTTTTGTTTTGTGTTGGTATTGATATATTCATTAGTGCGTCATCAAGAATATGATTACACAAAAATCAGTGAAACCAAAAGTTAGTTTTGTGAAAATATTATCAAAATTAACAAAGTTCTAGCTAATCTAAATAAGGGGGAAATGTGAAGACTTAAACAAATAAAATCAGGAATGAAAAAGGGATCATCATTTCAACCCTATAGAAATAAAAAAAAATTGAAAAAAATGCTCTGAACAACTGAATACCAACAAATTACATAAATTAAATGTAAATAGAAACATTCCTAGAAAAAAACAAATTACCAAAACTAACTCAAGAATAAACATAAAATCTGAAGAGACCTATAAATAAGTAGAGACTGATGGTAATGTAAAAATAAAAAATAAAATTACCACATAGCTAAGTACTGGGCTGGGGCTGGGGCTCAGGGGAAGAGTGCTTGTCTAGCATGCATGAGGCACTGGGTTCAATTCTCAGGGCTACATAAATGTAAAATAAATATATTGTGTCACTTAAAACTAAAAAAAAAATATATTTTTTTAAAAATCTAAGTATGGATAGCTTTATTGGAGAACTCTGCCAAACATTTATATATTTAATACCAGTGCTCCACAGACTCCACAAAAAATATGAGTTATGAAAAAAATGCCTCATAACTCATACAATGTGGCATGACTTGAAAACCAGATGAAGACCACAAAAAAAAGGAAACAAATGACAGGTATCTCTTATGAACTGAAAAATCCTAAACAAAACACTAACAAACTAAATTCAGGAATTTGTGAAAAAGCTGTATGGGTGACAAAAAGGGGTTTATCTCAGGAATACAGGGAAATAAATTATCCAATCAATAAATGGGAAAATTAACTAAACAGACACTTCACAGAAGAAAAATATCATCAATGAACAAGTATATGAAAAAATGTTCAACATCTCTAGCAATTAGAGAAATGCAAATTAAAACTACACCGAGATTACATCTCACTCCAGTCAGAATGGCAATTATGGCATTTTTAAGAATACAAGTAACACTAAATGTTGGTGAGGATGTGGGGGGAAGAGTGCACTCATATATTGTTGGTAAGACTACAAAATAATGCAACCACTCTTTAAAGCAGTAGGAAGAATCCTCTAAAAACTAGGAATGGAACCAGTATTTGATCCTACACCTTGGTATATACACGAAGGAGTTGAAATCAGCATACTACAATGACACAACCACATCAGTATTTATAGTGTCACAATTCACAATAGCTAAGCTATGGAACCAAACTATATGCCATCAATAGATAAATGGATAAAGAAATTGTGACATATATACACAATGGAGTATTACTCAGTCATGAAGAAGAATGACTTTATGATATTTGCCAGTAAACTGATGGATCTGGAGACTATTATGCTAAGTGAAATAAGCCAATCCCCCACCCCCCCCAAAAAAAAAAACCAAACAAGGTCAAATGTTCTCTCTGATATGTGGATGCTAACACACAACAAGGGGGGAGGTTAAGAATAGAAGTTCCATGTGTTAGACAAAGGGTACAGTGGAAGGGAGGAAGAATAGGAATAGGAAAAACAGTGGAATGAATCTGACATATCTTTCCTGTGAATATACCACAGTGAATCTCAACATTCACAAGACAGGGATCCTAATTAGAATAAGATAAAACCCAGGCTTGTATAAATATATCAAGAGTCTACTGTAATGTATAACTAAAACAGTGGAAACTTACCACAAACTAGAGTAAACAAGATAGTGTAAAGACATAAAGACAGACATACAGATCAAGGAATAAAATTTGGCTTCCAGAAATAAAAGCCTTCATTTATGCTCAGTTGATTTTCAAGAAGAGTGTCAAGCAAATTCAATGGAAAAGAAAATTTTGTATTTTTGAAAATTGGTGCTAGTACTACTGGATTTTCACAAAACAATGAAATTAAACATATTATTTCCACCATACACAAAGATGAATTCAACATGATCATAGAACTAAATGAAAGTGTAAAACCTTTTAAAAAAGCATTTGGGTGGGGGAGCCATTTGTGAAGTTGAGGGTCCATGGGCTTAAGATAGCAATCCAATCACAGGACTGTAGAACACATCCCTGTCTCCATTATCTTACAATATTACTAAAGACATATTTACAAAAGTTTCTTGCTTTTACCCAGTAGATCATATCTGGCAGAGAAAAAAATTACAAGACTGCCACAGTCTGGCAATAACTGAGCTGCCACAAAGCCTTGTAGTTTCAAACAGCAACTACTTTATTTCAACTCTCACCAGCATTCCATTTTCCGCCATTGCCATCCATGCCGTGCTTCCAGAAAACCCCCACACCAGAAACCCTCCTCTGGACCTTCCCCAACCAATGGGAACTCTTGGGGAATCCCCACAAGAACTCCAAAGCAGTAGGTGCCCAAGGCATCAAGCACCAGAGGCAGCAAGAGCGGCCCTATTGCCCGACAGTAAAGGTCAAATATGCAATACAATCAATTCAGCACCACAGCAATTATATATAGCTTAATTCAAATCATCATCTCAATGGTTCGCTGGTGTCACCTTTCAAACATTCCCTCTGGCAAATGCCAGGCATCATTCTGACCAGATATGGCACTCAACATCTTCCCCCTTCTGTTTAATTAAACAACAAACAATGTGGCTTAGGGATTGTGCCTGTTAGGTTGTCCAATATTACATATGGTCCATACTCATCATCAGATGAGCTGACCTCAAGGCGTCAGCCTCCTGTCTTAGGTTGGTACCACTGAAATTGGATCTTACCTGTAACTGACTACTGGTACAGCAAACAGCAATACTTGTGGATAGGCCTTTGCACCAGTGTGTGGGGGGGTGAGGTTCTTTGCCTCACCTCTGTTGGCCCACAAATTTGGCCTTGGTGCCAGTGGGGGGTTAGGTACTTTGCCTCACCTCTGTTGGCCCCCAAATTTTAGACCATCACTAGCAGAAGGGAGGAGGATACAGAAATGCCACGACACCAAGCCAATTGACGGCTCCTTTGGAAAAATTGTACCACTGGTGACACCATCAGCAAATATACTCCAGCACTACCACAATTCACTGCACAGACAGATAGTTCACAATGTATACAAGTGATACATAGTCCAGGCAAGTTCTGCAAGCAGTTCACAGCAGAGGAATCCATCGATATGTCCATTTGCTGGTAAAGTAAATTGACTCCTTGATTGAGTATTACTTGTTGAGTTATTATTCATTGATGCATTAGTTTATACAGTTTACTGTGATAGCTATTGAAGAAGCTTTAGTTTGGTTTTATCTTTGTCTTCACCAGCACTGGGAGGAAGATAGGAATTCTGGCAATGATTGCTAAAAAAAATTATATAACATTCCAACAGGTACTAAGAAAACAATTTACTGAACAATTTACATTATCCTGAACAGAATTATTAAACATAATGAAAAGGAAAGGTGAAAGTAAGCAAACAGATCTGTGAACCTCCTTTTTTGTTCACATATTAAAACAATCCTCAACAGCTGTTTACCCAATTTAAACCATTAAATCAGGTGAAAAAAATTATTTGGATCCATTTTTCCATGAGTGCTCCTCATATATGATATATGGAATATGCACATACAGACATACAACAGAAAACACAAGTGTGCACAGGTAACATACAACACATAAGACACATAAGGCCTTGTAGCTTTACACAGGTGAAATCTCCATTGCAATGTTTAAAACTCCACAGTCAAAAAATAAAACTGATCAGTAAAACATTAACCTAGGTCTATATGAGCTCAAAAAGTCCACTTTAAAGACAAGAGTTTGTTTATGGGTTTAGGTTTTATTTGTAAATTATTGATTTAATTATGAACATTAATCTACTTTTACCATTGTAAAACAAACTTACAGGGAAAAAAGCCCAACATTTCTTATTAAACTCCATAAAAGTAAATCATTTAATACAATGAGCTATTATATTTATTTAAAGGGCAATCTCTACCTCCAAACCTTGGTTATATTTGCAAATGTTCTGATTCTCTGTTGATAAAAAACAGAATTAAAGAATGAATAGGATGGAAAATGAAAACAATGCCAAGCAGAAGTCCATCTACAAGGCTATGAGGAGGGCAGCTGAGTCACATGTAAGAAAACACAGTAAACATGGTAAGGTTTTAATATGATCTGATGATAAAATCGAATCAGAAAGAAAAAATTTTCTCAGGTTTATGCTAGAATCATTTATAACTTTTATAACTCCTCTACTATAAGCAAATGATCTTGTAAAAATATATCAGCAAGAGGGATAAAAAGGTGATATAAACTACATTAGTGAAAGTTAGTTAGCAAAACTTCATTGTTTCCAGGACAGCTTTGGAAGAGTTTATTTAACTCAGAAACCGCTATTTCATGATCTTTTGTTAAAAAAAAATAGACTTTCTAATATCCTCCTCACTTCCAGTACATTATATCTAACAAAATAGGTTAGGGTTCCTGAATGCTCTACAGATCCCCTGCAATGGAATCTACAGAAAGGGAGGAGGACATTCCTGTAGAAAAAAAAATGTAGATTGATGGGCTGTATCCAAATCTAATGAATCAAAAAAATAGGGGCAGGGACCACTGGACAATGTACTTAAATGAACCCCCCCCCCAGATGATTTGTAAGGAAACCAAATCTTAAAAATCACCTTCCTGGAGTCAAAACTTCCATGTTTGTTCAAATTTGGAATCCCATAAACATAATTATAGTTACTCTGGAGGTGAGAGTTACATATTTAAGGAATTAGTCTGTGAATGGATGAATGAGTGAGTGAGTGAGTGAGTGAGTGAATGAATAGAACAATTGAGAGCTGTCAGAAAACTACACCTTATTTGGTTCTCAATGGGAAAAACATTCCCACTCTTCACCCTATTCTCAAACCCCAAAGAGGTCATGGTTATTAGAAAATGTAAGATGCAGTATTACCAGTATTATATGTTAGTATGAACTAGTGCAATTTACTGAACAGGTGCATTATACTTGCTGAATGAATGTGTTTGAATGGATTTTCTCAAATGTCATCATTGGATTATGGCAAGGCAAGCACAGGGCCATGTTCACTCCTCAAAGCCACACTTCAACCTTTACTAACTTGGCATTTGTGCACGCAGAGATGGCACCAAAAACAGCTGAAGTTAGGATTCAGAAACATAAGTGAAAACTCTGTAGTGAGGAACATTTCACAGGACTGTTACTGTAAAACACAGGCTTACCAGGATAAAACACTATTTAGCATGTGAAAGATATTTTCATACATCTTCATAAAGTCCTATTTTTTTCAACTATGCAGATTGATTTAGTGAAAAGTAAAAAAAATACATGTGTAGATTTTCAATAATCTGGTTAACTGTGGTCATAGACAGTCACAATAATTACTGGAATTTTTTAGAATATCATATATTTCAAGATGAGACCTACTCAGATTGAGGTAATTGGGAAGTTATTTTATCAGTATCTGAGATTTAGAGCACTAACTTCAGTGGTTCTTAAAAAATGTTTATATCTTAAAACATCACATGTTGGGGTATGTTATTCTCCTCTATGTACTAATTCTATATTAAATCATTTTTGTATTGCATTGAATAACTTTACATATAGTTTTTAAGCAATCTTATTATTGCAGGTAGAAAACACCACTAGAGTGATGTATTTACATTTTTATACTAAGTGCTTTGAGTGCAAAGTTCCTGCAAACAGACAATTATTATTTTATTTTTATATCCCCGGGACCAAGCCCAGACTAACACATAAGTGCTCAGTAAATGTTTATTGAATGTTGAATGGAAGTTGAATGCAGATACTGTGACTACATCTGGCACATCTACCACACTAATGATTTAGAGGTGAGGAGAAAGACTTAATTGCTTTAAAAATGCAAAAAAGAAAAAGAAAGATTATTAATTGCATGTAGTAAAAATGCCACTATACAGTCTCCCTAATGGTGGAACTAATGCAGTTATTATACCAGGGACCATTTTGAACCCGCCATTATTGACTATGTAACACCTTTGAAGTCTAAATATGGAGACATGCATCATTTATTATAATGAAAGTACTTTACTACCATTGCCACTTTAAATTAAGAAATGTGATTTAGAAAAAACTATTTTTAGAACATTTTTCCCCCCCTGGGACTCCATATTTTATATGTAAAACTTATGTGAAGCTTTCAAAGTGTTACCTTATTTTTCTCTTTCCAGTTAAATATAGTAGTATCTTGTCACAAAAAGTTCAGAAATTGTTTAAAATATTTATATGGACAAACGGATATCACTGAATTAAAAACACATGTGTTACAGATGGCTAACTCTCTAAAATAAAATTTCATTTTCTTCTTTTGAAAAAATTATTTTCCAAAGTGAGGCTCAATTTAAAAACTACCTATGTGTTGGGGAGTTAGGGGTGTATTTCACTGGTACAGCATTTGCCTAGCATGCACAAGGCCCTGGGTTCAATCCCTTGTGCCACAATAAATGAATAAATAAGAGAAATTTATACAGGAGCAAAACATACATATGCTTCACTAAGACATATAAAAAGATATTCTATATATACAAGATTAATAGTTTTCATGAAAGTAATGACCCTGAAGAGACTTTAAAAACTTTGCAAATGTTCCTGTCATTTATGGAACACATAAAACACTAATTTACTAACTGCCTGTTTCAACTTTATTCTATTTTTTTCTAAAGCATCCTTAAAATAACAGAGGGACATCTTGAGATGAGGACTGAAATGTGTACTTTGGATATATATTAAGGATAATAGGTGTGATCAAGGGAATTATAATCAGAGAATAAAGCAGACAGACTTAAATTTTTATCACACTTGCACACACAATAAAGCTTGATTATGTATCGGAAGGCAAAGTGCTGCATATACAAAGCACAAAATACAGTCTAATAAATATTTCACATGCTTAGCTGATTTCAATTTGGTTTTTACATTTAACTTCATGAAAGTCTAATCTAAAGAATATGTTTAAATGTTCTCTTTTTCCTATGACAAATTATTCAAAACTTTGTTAAAAACCTCTTAACCACCGCATACTTTACAATACAAGAGGAAAAAAAAGAAAGAGATAAATTATTAATTTTTAAAGTTACCCAGCAACTCCATTGCATCATCTTCCTTGTCAATGTCTTCTTCTGTTACAGATGGGGTAGGGCTGTGGATGGACTCAAAGGAAACCTGAGAAAACATGGCTGCCAGAAGTTTCTTATGCTGCTGTTGCTGCTGTTTTAATCCTTTAGTCTTGGGCTCCATCTTCAAGCTGAAGAAATATTTACCATTTATTAGTTGAGGTGAGTAAAGAGAATTTACAATTTTTTCATTCATGTATTCTGTTAGGCAAATTGATGGACAGATAACTAATATTTTCCCCAAGGATAACAGAGTCATAGAATCTCTCTGAGACAACCTGTGGTAATTCACTAACAAATTCCCAAGTGAGTGTGGGAAACCTGAAAACTCCAACACTCACTTAAAAGAGGAGGCCCTATCTTCTGCACCTACCAACTGTTGCCATGTGAGAATTAATCGATTTTCTGAAATTTTAAAAGAAATAGAAAGTCCAGGTAATTATTTGCTGATTTATAAAACACATGATTGTCAAGCAAAATGTAAGCCATTGGATAAGTATTTTAACCTGCTACACTAAGATTCAAAAATTAAAAATAACTGCTTTAATTTCTTTTGAGTGTGTGTATACAGTTGTCCCAGCACCATTTATTTGAAAACGCTACCCTCTCCTCCAGTCATCTTGCAATAATTAGAGTGCTTTCAAGTCCACCTCTTTGCATAATTTCCTAGTTGGCTGTTCTTTCTATTAATATATACAAGTGTGTCCTCAAAGTCAGGAGACTGTTGTGTAAGTATCAACATTTACCACTTTGAGTGAAGTGTGGACACCTTACTTCTGCTTCAATTCCTTTACCTTTCTTACTTTTAAATACTATTATTTTGAGTGTCCCATAGCATTGTAATTTTTGTTTCAAAAACCACTATATAAAATCCCTTGTATATAATCATATTTCTCCTATTTATTCTTCCTTCCCAATGTTCCAAGATTCTCTTGTTCATCATTTCCTGTTTGAAAAACTTCCTTCCTTCCCTCCTGTCCTGAGCTTTCTTTCTCCACCACCCACTTCCACCTTGATGTTCTACTTTACCTAGGGCCAAGAACTTTGGAGTCAGCTAACAATGGACTGAACCTCTGAAACCATGAGACACAATAGGTTTTTCCTCCTCTATGGTTGTTCTTGTCATGTCTTTTGGTCACAGTGATGCAAAATCTCTTTAACATTTGTTGTACTTGGAATCAATCTCAGGACCTCATGAATGCTATGAAAGTGCACTACCAATGAGTTGTAACTCTGATTTCTTAACTAAAGTAGACACCACTTTAACCAATCAATCAAACTGAGTGTCACCAATTATGGAGCAAGGTGACATTATATACCTCCTGATATGATACCATGAGTAAATACATAATAAAACTATAGAATTTATTCCAAAAATGTTTAATCAAGAAATAATTTGAGAAATACAGATATGGGAACATTTTTCAAAATAACTAACATGTAGGTAGTCTTCAAAATCTCAGTTTCACGAAGGAAAACAATGCCAGAAGACTGTTCTAGATTTCAGAAGACTAAAGAGACCTGACAATTAAATTCTACACACAATGTTTATTGGACACTAGCTAAAAAGTAATAAATAAATATACAAACAAAAGCCCATAAAAGATCTTACTGGGAAAATTTGAAAATGATATAAAATTATTATTAATGTAAAAAATTTATAGCATCACTGTTAAATATTTTGATATAATCATTATATTATAGCTATACAAGAATATATCCTCATTCTTAGGAAATGCATTCCAAAGACTTAGGGAATTGATAAGTGATAATATCTACAACTTGTTTTTAAATGGCTCAGCAATCAAAGATTGCAAAATGCTAATGAATATGAGTGGAATGTATGTGAATATTAATAATGACTACTCTTAAATTTTCTAGGTTAGAAAATTTTCAATGTAAAACATTGAGGAGAAAAACATAAGAAAGCACACACATGAATATTTGTTTCATATCTGTCTTCTATTCCAATTAGGTTCCTCAACAAATAAAGGATTATTGCTGAGATATAAAAATGTATCCCTTTTAAAATAATTTTAAAATATCTTAATTACTACCCATGTAACTTTAAATAATTAAAGAAAATTAGTTTTACTCAATAGTAGTATGGTTAAAACATAATTGTATATTTGTCAATTGATGGAAGAAGTTTCTTTAGTCCCAATTTATTGTCATGGCATTGGTATCTGCATCATTTCTGTATGTCTTTTAACTGAGAAGTAATGTAATGATTTGAAAGTCTACCATGACCAGTTTTATTCACTGAGAAGTAATACAAAAAATCACACAATTTTAGTTTTGATTTCACAGTTAATAGATCTAACATGTAAATTGTAATTTACATCTGAAATTATTTTTAGTCAAATTATTTTAAAATATCAGTATCCATGGGTTACTGTGGCCCAATTAGCTTTGGATTAGGACAGTGGATATACATATTATTTTGAACCAAATCTATTTTCAACATGAATAACATTGGGCAAATTATTTACCCTTTCTTTTCTTGCTTTCTTTATCTGTAATGTAGATTATATTATTGCCTATTATATAGACAATTTGACAATTTAAAAGGGCTAATATTTGTAGCACTATGGAAAGTAGCCAGATTAATATGCCTGCTGAATAGAGCAACTGAAGTTCTCCTTTATTATTTTGCATTTTATACTGTAAATTTAAATGACAACAAAATATTTTATTGAATAATATCATATGCTTAACAAAATTACTTTGTTTTTATGCAAAAACACAATTATTGTTCTATAGATATTTTCCCGTTTAGGAATAAATAATAATTCTCCAAGTATTACTGTTTGAAGCAGGTGTTTTATGAAGATTCTGACAAGTTTATTTATTATTATCTATCTAAATTATATACAATAACTAGAAATTACATGTTTCATGCAAAATTAAGATATATAATATCTTAAAGATGTTATTTGATATAAATAAACATAAAACCAATGTTTATTTTTATTCCCATAAAATAACATTGTTTTGTAAACTAATATATGATCAAAACATGCCTAGTTACAAATAAATTTATCTTCCTGAATGCAATCTTAGATTTCTACTCCAGGTCCATAACTGTTTTTCTAGATTCCTTGGGGTTTGATGTGCTCTTCTGCATAAACTCTATATTATGTAACACCTCCAAGGAGGGTCTGAGGCTTGACTTTGCTATCAATTACGGCAGTTTTCTATGTCGTTATGTATCAGCATCACCACTGAGTAGGTTAAATAAAGAATCTACAGTGTTCAGATCTGGTTTTGCTGTCATGAGTTACAAAAACCATTTCAGTTTTCTGAGCAGCTTGAATTTCATAATTACAGATAAGGACTGTGAGGAACACATCCGAACACACAATTGATAGGTTCCCAAATGCTGCTGTTAGGTGGGGGCTGAGCCTTGATGAGCCTTGATGAGCCTTGATGCTGGAATTTCAGAAGGCAGAAGTTAAGTCATTGGAGTGACAATGGGAGACATTAAAAGCCTTCTGGTTGACATTGATAAAGGGGGTTTCAACAGGTGGTGGAAATAAAATTCTATTAGGAAAAGATTACAAGTGGAGGGGGATAGTGAACAGAAACTACTGGCAGTGAGGAGCCTGGCTGTAAGAACAATGAAAATCAGAGCATTGACAGCCGGGGCCAGGGAGGAGGCTTCCTTTTGTAGAAAGGCATCCCATCAGAGTTTGGGTGTCAGAAAGAATGAACAAGGACAAAGGCCGACAGAGGGTGAGATACCTAAAATTGACATTAGCAATGGAAGATAATGATAATGAGAGGGTCAAGGAAATGATAGAGGGAATGAGTGGGTCAGGAGAGGTGGAATTCAAAACCAATAATGAAGAGCAGGTGATGGAAAGGAGGGGCCAGATTTGGGGAAGAATCACTGATGTTTATATTGATTTCACCAGGAAGGTAAGGATTTAGGGAAAGTGCCTAAGTAGGAAAGAGGAAAGACCAGGGGATGGTCAAGCATGGCTTCAAGAACATGTGAATGATGATCAGGCTGAAAACATGGTATTCTGGAAGCCACGATTCTTGGGAGAATTTTTTTGTGTGTGGGGGTGTGCAGGTAAAGTAATAGAGCAAAATCTGTAAGCAGTAGAGAAGCAAAGACTGGTCCTGCCTCTTCTCTGACCCCGCAGGCTGAAGATCAAAGAAGCAAAAATAGCATAATTATGAGAAAATAGCCTCAAAATAAAAACCTTCTTCTCAGCAAAAGAAACAATCAACGAGGTGAAGAGGGAGCCTACCTTTTGGGATCAAATCTTTGCCACATGCAAATTTGATAGAGCACTAATCTCCAGGATCAGAACTCAAAAAAGCAAACAACCCAATCAATAAATGGGCTAAACAGCTGAACAGACACTTCTCAGAAGATGATACATAATCTATCAATAAATATATAAAAAAGTTCAACATCTTTAGCAACTATAGAAATGCAAATCAAAACTACTCTAAGATTTCATCTCGAGCCAATCAGAATGGCAGTTATCAAGAATACAAACAACAGTGTTGGTGAGGATGTGGAGGACAAGACACACTCATACATTGCTGGTGGGACTGCACATTGGTGCTACCAAACTGGAAAGCAGCTTGGAGATTCCTTAGAAAACTTGGAAGGAACCACCATTTCACCAGGTATCCCACTCTTGGTTTATACCCAAAGGACTTACAAACGGCATACTATGGTAATGTGGCCACATTAATGTTTACAGCAGCTCAATTCACAATAGCTGAACTATGGAACTAACCTAGATGCCCTTCAATAGATGAATGGATAAAGAAACTGTGGTATATATACACAACGGAATATTACTCAGCATTAAAAAATAAAATTATGGCATTTGCAGGTAAATGGATGCAGTTGGAGAATATCATGCTAAGCAAAGTAAGCCAATCCCAAAAAACTAAAGGCCGAATGTTCTCTCTGATAAGTGGATGCTGATGCATAATGGGGGGGGGAGAGCATGGGAAAAATGGAGAAACTTTGGGCACAGGGGAAGGTGGGGTACGTTGGGGGATTGGGGGAAGGAAAGATGTTGGAATGAGATGGACATCACTACCCTAAATGCATGTATGACTGCATATAAGGTGCAATGCTATATTGTGTACAACCAGAGAAATGAAAAGTTGTGATGCAATTTATACAATGAATCAAAATGTGTTCTGCTATCATGTATACCTAATTAAGATTTAATTAAATAATTAATAATTGAAGGGAGGGAGAGAGAGAGAGAGAGAGAGAGAGAGAGAGAGAGAGAGAGAGAGAGAATGAACAATGTTGTGGGCAGCCAGAATGCAGAGAGCAGTGCTGAGTGAAATAAAAGGAAGAGAGGACTGAGGTCTTCTAAGAGCATCTAAGGATTCTCCAAGCCTTCATCTGGCCCTCCCTTTTCCAGGTCTCAATCCTGGAACTCTTGTGCAGAGAGAGGCTGTAAATCATTTAAGGGCACAAAATTTGGAGCAAGAGAGTCCGGTAACCAACCTTGGAACAGAGAAACAAACACTCTGGGACTTGGTTTCCTCATTGCTGCAATAGGGATAATAATAATGCTTTCATAAAGATAAAGCAAATCTTAGATTTCAACTCACTCCAATCAGAATGGCAGCTATTATGAAGACAAAGAACAATAAGTGTTGGTGAGGATGTGGGAAAAATGATACACTCATTCACTGCTGGTGGGACTGCAAACTGGTGCAGCCAATAGGGAAAGTAGTATGGAGATTTCTTGGAAAATTGGGAATTGAACCACAATTTGACCCAGCTATCCCTCTCCTCAGTCTATTCCCAAAGGACTTAAAAACAGCATACTAAAGGGACACAGCCACATCAATGTTACAGCAGCACAATTCACAATAGCTAAACTGTGGAACCAAATTAAATACCCGTCAGTAGATGAATGGATTAAAAAATGTGGCATACGTACACAATGGAATATTACTCAGCGATAAAAGAGAATAAAATCATGGCATTTTCAGGTAAATGGATGGAGTTAGAGAAGATTATGCTAAGTGAAGTTAGCCAATCCCAATAAACCAAAAGTTGAATGTTTTCTCTGATATAAGGACGCTGATCATAGTGGGATAGGGAGAGAAAGCATGGGAGGAATAGACAAATTATAGATAGGGCAGAGGGGTAGGAGGGGAAGGGAGGCAATAGGAGGTTAGAAACAATGGTGGAATGTGATGGATGTTATTATGCAAAGTACATGTATGAAGACACAAATTGGTGTGAATATGCTTTGTAAACAGAGAAATGAAAAACTGTGCTCTATATGTGCAATAAGAATTGTAATGCATTCTGCTGTCATATAAATTAAAAATTGATTATAAAAAAAGATAAAGTGAATCAAGATAGAACACACAGAGCAGTCTCTAAGTGGTAATTTAATAGATCATGTGTTCAAAGAACACCAGGTGGCATCCTGAAGATTTGCATGGCTTCCAAGATAACAAGAAAGGGAACATTTTGGGAGGCCTTATGAAAAAAAGCAGCGTCAAAATGTCCGTTTGGTGTTAATATATTCAAAGAATCATTTTGCTTTGGTTTAGAAGGGTAACTTCTAAACTGGAGTTAAATTGAAACATAAAAGTTTAAATTTAGTGGCCAACTTCCCCTACCTCAGCCCCCATGGGCCTATCTGTCCTGGTGAAATCCCTTCCAACCCCCCCACCCATCCCACCTCCTGTCTCCAGTCTCCCCCGTGTTTCCAACCTTGCTCCACTCTGCTTCAGGCTCTGTCCCTGAGCACAGATTGGTAAAATTCGTTTAATCTGGCCCAGTGTCTCTGTGTGGTAGAAAACTGGATGATGTCTCTTGAGAACTAAATCCTCAGCTTGTAGAGTGCACCTTCATGGCATTTTAGAAAGAATCTATCTCTTTCCTTAACTACAATTAGAAATTAAGTGGCTCCCTTCATATTAAAGCCCAGGGAGTTGAAGAGATCATAAAGTTTCATGCTTAGCTGTTGTACTTAGGTTTTTATGTAGAAGAGCTTAAAAAAGCTAAATACTATGTTTTATAATCAATTTAGTGAATGTTCACTTATTAAATGATTATTATGTGCCTAGCAGTGTGGGAGCTGAATTGCAGAAGTAAGACTCTTCTTTTTCTTTTCCTTCTTTTCTTTCCCTCTTTCTTTCTCATTTCCTGAATGTTAAAGAAGCAAATATTTTGAATACAGTATTTTTTTCTTTCACATTACTCTTACCCAGTATCTAGCACATTATCTGCTATTAATGTTCAATAAATATTTAGCAAGTTGACTTTTTTCTTTTTGAACTACTTTCTTTCCCCTCTTATAAACACATTAAATAAATTCAAAATTAAAGGGATCCATATGTCTTCAACGTAAGAGATAAGAAAATCCAGGTAAATATGAAGATTGATAGTAAAAAGAAGAAAAAAACACATAGATAGTAATGTTGAAGATGAAGAATAAAAGTTAGATTATAAATTCATAACTTCTATGCATCAACCTGCAATGATAAAGATGATTTCAGGAGGGTTGAAGCAAGTATTTTTTTTAATCTCATTAAAATACATGGTGTTGACATTAATATAGCACAGGTCTGGAAGACCGAGATATGGAGTAAGCCTCAAATGTTGCTTAATACACATGAAGTCTATGGATAACTAGTACTGTGTTTTGCAAAATAATTATTAGATCTGAGACATGTTTTTCTACTCAAATAAATTAATGTATTTCTAAACACCTTAAAATAAATATTAAGCCCTATGAAAATAAAATCATTGATATTCTGGAATAAGTGTGTGCTTTATATTTCTAGTTTTAAAAGAAATTTATTAGTCATGAGGTACAAATTTTGTATATTTTGGATATTAAGTCTTCTCTTTTGGATTTCTTTGACAGATTTACCACTATTAATCAATATTTTATACCCTTAAAATTTTCATGTTAGAGTATGTCTAAATTACTTAAGTTTGACTTTGCTTTGTCATATTTTACATTTTTTGTATGATGTCCACAATAATCAAAATATGACAATATTAGGGCAATTTCTTTGCTCTTGGTCTTTGCATGCAAAAGAGTACCCTCTCTTTGATCTTATTTGTTCTTCTTATCCAGCTTCATTTCCCATCATATGACCTAATGCCTCTTAAATTTATGTCACACATTTGTAAGTTGCCTGGTCTGTTTCTCTGGAAAGGAAGTATTTCCTAGCTTTATTCACTGGCATATCAGAAGTCATTTTGAACTTTAAATAAAGGGAAACTTTTTGACAGGAAGTAAATTTAGTTTCTATAGGGACATTTAACCTACATTTTTAAATAATAAGATTTAGATAAATTATATGGCAGGTTTAAAATCAAATAGCAGTGCTAAGTTACAAAGCCAGTTCACCAGATCTATAATATTTATGGATATTATTCTTGGTTTAGTAAGGTGGTTCAGCTTCAAAGGAGCCTCATTAGGTTTTCAAGTCTTGATGAGCCTATTTACAAATTCACATTAAATTTTAACAAGTCATTTTAGGAAATTCATTACACAGCTATTGCAATGTCTAATTAAGATGGTTTAAAATAAGATTATATAGGACTATGAAAATTTTTGTTTACATTTATTTTTGTAAACATGTGATTATTTTTTATAACTCTTTATGTGCAGTAGGTATATATGCTTTCCCACTAACTGGCCAGACAAGCTACAGCTTGTCTGTAATAGGTGGTATCTGACAAACACAGGAAGTCTTGAAGCATTCCCCAACACATCCCCCTCACTTTTATAAACACCCTTTATTTTCTTGTTCAGGTGTTTTAATTTCTTTTTTAAAGCTCTCTCAATTATGAATTTGAAAATCAAAGAAAGATTAGGTGGAAAAATGTCCATCAACACAAAATACAACATTTTGCATGGAATTTAAGAGATTTACAGAGCTCTTGAGTCCCATCCAGAGACTGGCTTGGGGTCATGGATGTCATATTAATGTCTCCTGTTCTTTTCTGTTAGTTTCTCCATAATACCCTTGCAACTGCCTTCACTTTAACCAGCACTGAACCATTAGACGTGTCAGTTACACATTCCAAAGTTGTTGAACCTTTTTGTACAATGCCATACTTGGGGGAGGGGGGCTAAGGATAAAAGTTTAATTGACATACATTATTTTAAAAAAAATCTCTAGGAAAATATTTCAGGTAAGTTTCTACCCATAAGACTCTCAAGGTTTAGTATAACATCTATTTAAATCTCTTTACGAGTGACAATTCAGCCTGTCATGTTTCTATCATTCTGCACGAAAGGGAAAGTTGGCTACTTGCTAAAGATGGATTATTGTAATAACAACAATTCAGAGAAAAATATGAACAATAGATGGTAGGAAAAAATGTGTAAGGGATACGGGCAACAACTAAAGATAGACAATAAGTTAATAAGCTGGTGAATAAGTTTTACCTTGCAGATGTCTAGTAACAGTCCTTACCTCCATCACTCCTTTAACAGATGCATATTGACAACAACCATATGCAAGCCCCAGTGGGAGAAAGAAAAATGGATGCAGTCAGGCTTGAAAATCAAATTTTCTTTGAGGAGTCTAGAATATCATTCAGCCTGCTAATGTTTAAGACGGCTAAATTATTGTACATGTTCATTACTATTTAGGTGGAAAGACTAATATTATAGGTACAGACTCTATAGCCATTAAAAATTTATCTACAACACTTTCTTATTCATTCAAATCAAGCTTAATTCTGTGTGAGCTAGTAGCAAAAACACAGGAAATCCTGTCTTGAATTAGAAAAAGGGAGAAATGTAGTTTCTAACAGAATTTACCACTGTTCTCTACATGTAATTCAGATGTGCACATATTTTTTTCTGCTCTAATGGAACATCAAGATAGAACTTCACCACTTTCTTATATTCATAGGTATGTCTGAACCCATAACTTAAACACAAAGAAAAATAAAAGTGAAAGCAACTTTCCAAGACAAATATTTGAAAGCTCTTCAGAGATGGCATGCCTGTAATCTCTATGACTCAGGAGGATGAGACAGGAGGGTTGCAAGTTCAAAGCCACCCTCAGTAACTTAATAAGGCCCTGAGCCACTTCAGGAGACCCTGTCTCAAAATTTAAAAAAATAAATAAATAAAAGAAGAATGGAGATGAGCCTCAGTGGATAAGCACCCCTGGTTTCAATCCCTAATACTACTACTAATAATAATGAGTTTTCTGAGGAAGGGATTCAATTAGGATTGCAGAAAATGATTCAATTAGGACTCCCCTTTATTCAGCATTCCAAAGAGAATAAGAGCCTCCTCACTGAAGCTAGGAAGAACATAGAAGCAGTAAGATAGCCATGATTATTATTATGATTAAATAAAAACAAAATGAAAGCTGACATTTCTCTATTTTACATTTAAGAACTAAATATCTACCAATGAATAAAGATAAAGGTCTAGTGGGTGTTATAAGTCTTATATTAAAAATAAAATTACCCTCATTGATAGGTGAAATTGATCTGGCATTTCACAGAAGAAGATAAATGGATTTTTAAAAATGTTTTTCTCCTCCTTATATAGGACACTTCAACTATTTATATAATTTAAAAGTTATTTCTCATCCAAATAGAATCAATTTTCTATATGCCTGAAGCACATTAATGAGTATTTTGAACTTCTTTCCCACCACCCAAGGTATAAGTCAAAGCAAAGAACCTCTGAAAGCTATTACATGTAGAAAATGGTTTTCTCTTTGAGAAAAAAGTATTTATGGGCTGCTGCTAAATTTAACAGAGGCAATACCAAGTTAGTGTGGCTGATCTATGAATAGGAGCAAGGTTTCTGTGGTGGTCAGCTAATGACATAGAAAGTTCCTGGTACATTTTAATTATGAATATTTAAATCTGTTTTCTCAATTTGGTGTCAGCCAGGCTTCCCATAATGCTTTCCACCTCAACTTCCTTGAAGTTTTCATTTTGCTTTGAGTTGCACTCTCAAAATGGTATTATAAAAACAACAACAACAAAAACAAGATAATCTTGAATATGCTCTACCTAATAAATATGATCTGGACATTCCAACATTACTTCACTTGTACCAGAATAAGGATGCTTAAGGCAAATTTGCCACCATTTGGGCATCAGGGCTCTGAGTAAGAGTTATATGTACTTACAAGTTTATAATAGTTTTAAAAATTAAATATATTATGGATAATTATATTCAATCATAGTTTTCAACTATAAACCTAAATAGTTCTAAAGCAAGATTTCTATTTTCTTATATTTCACATTTACTCTACTTCTTACACTATATTATGCATTTAAGTTTATTTTTTTTTTCCTGATGATGAACTACATCATTCTAATACCTCAGGAATCCCCTCTCCAAGTCTTAACAGCCAGCCACTTGCTGCCCAGTGTTATAGTTGGTCTTGACTAACAGCTTATAACCTTGAAATTATTTTCCATTTTGGTTTTAGTAGCAAAGAGATGGTAACCACCTAGATGTGAAGAAAAACAACCAAACCAAGAGCAAGCCTAATGACACTCTAAGTTGACATGTAATACTATGTATTTATTATGTGTGATGTGATGTTTTGAAGTACACGCATGCACACACAAACACACACACACACACACACACACATATCATGGGAAAGTTAAATCTAGCTAAATGTTTTATCCCACACAAAGCTTACCAGTTTTTATATATAAAATTACTATGAGGTATCTCATCAAAATCCTGTACTTGGGTTTATTTTCCATTCATCTTTTAATGACCAGTCATAGAATCCTGGAAGGTATCTCTGCTTACCTTCCTGCAGGGCTAGAGCCACTGTCTTCACTTTCCCATTGGTCATTTTTAATTCTTGAAACTGGGGACTGCAGCATTCCAATAGTTAGTGGATCAGCATTGTTTTCTTCTCTACCAATCCATTCTCCAAACACTCGGGGCCTCAGAAGAGAAGAATTGAATTTCACTGCTTCCTTAAGAGAAGAAAAGAATGTGCTGCTTTAGATGGCTTTTTTCTTGTTCATGGACAACAGGAAAATAACCTTGTCTAGAGGGTTGGCTGCTCACTCAAACCAAAATGTTCTTTTCTTTCTTCTGAATTGACATAAAACTTCAGTTCTCCTCATCTCTACTCAACTTCTTGTTCTGTGTGGTTTATGCAGATTCCTGAGGATCACTGCGATACAGGATTTAGTAATAAAATCTTGGATTTGGATTTGGAAGGCTACACATGTGTTCTAAGATGAGGAGTAGGATTAGCATCCCTGGTGGAAGCTTTAGGGCCCACAAATTGAGAGCATGGTGTCACTCCTGGGAAATGGTACATAATTTCTCTGGAAGAAATTGGGTTGGAGTCAACAGACAAAGTCAAGAGGCAATAGGGCGGGATGGGCACATCATCTCCAATTGTGAAGCATCCTGGACTTTTAAAGATCCAGTAGGGGTTTGAAGCAGGGCAATGTCCGGAAGAGGTATGTCATACTAGTTCAAAAAATGTTAATCACTTCTCATAGATTTAAAATGAGGTAACTCACTCAATTGAATGACTTGAACATGATTCAGCTATAAAAATTGTATTGCATGAAGATACTGAATATATGTAATTGCTAGGGATATTTTAAGTGAAAAAAGGACAAGTTAAAAAGAAATACATATACATCGATCTAATTTTTGTTTAGAATTCATATGGATTGACATCCATCATTCATTCATTCATTTTCTAATGTCCATTGATTCTTAGTATGTGCAAAAA